>NW_028157217.1:0-40000 GCF_964263955.1 Coregonus lavaretus | reverse complement strand
TGGTTGAACTGTAATATTTCACTATATAACACAGTTAATACTATGGTTGAACTGTAATATTTCACTATATAACACAGTACTATGGTTGAACTGTAATATTTCACTATATAACACAGTTAATACTATGGTTGAACTGTAATATTTCACTATATAACACAGTTAATACTATGGTTGAACTGTAATATATCACTATATAACACAGTACTATGGTTGAACTGTAATATTTCACTATATAACACAGTTAATACTATGGTTGAACTGTAATATTTCACTATATAACACAGTACTATGGTTGAACTGTAATATTTCACTATATAACACAGTTAATACTATGGTTGAACTGTAATATATCACTATATAACACAGTACTATGGTTGAACTGTAATATTTCACTATATAACACAGTTAATACTATGGTTGAACTGTAATATTTCCCTATATAACAGAGTTAATACTATGGTTGAACTGTAATATTTCACTATATAACACAGTACTATGGTTGAACTGTAATATTTCACTATATAACACTGTTAATACTATGGTTGAACTGTAATATTTCACTATATAACACAGTTAATACTATGGTTGAACTGTAATATTTCACTATATAACACAGTTAATACTATGGTTGAACTGTAATATTTCACTATATAACACAGTTAATACTATGGTTGAACTGTAATATTTCACTATATAACACAGTACTATGGTTGAACTGTAATATTTCACTATATAACACAGTTAATACTATGGTTGAACTGTAATATTTCACTATATAACACAGTTAATACTATGGTTGAACTGTAATATTTCCCTATATAACACAGTTAATACTATGGTTGAACTGTAATATTTCACTATATAACACAGTACTATGGTTGAACTGTAATATTTCACTATATAACACTGTTAATACTATGGTTGAACTGTAATATTTCACTATATAACACAGTTAATACTATGGTTGAACTGTAATATTTCACTATATAACACAGTACTATGGTTGAACTGTAATATTTCACTATATAACACAGTACTATGGTTGAACTGTAATATTTCACTATATAACACAGTACTATGGTTGAACTGTAATATTTCACTATATAACACAGTTAATACTATGGTTGAACTGTAATATTTCACTATATAACACAGTACTATGGTTGAACTGTAATATTTCCCTATATAACACAGTTAATACTATGGTTGAACTGTAATATTTCACTATATAACACAGTACTATGGTTGAACTGTAATATTTCACTATATAACACAGTTAATACTATGGTTGAACTGTAATATTTCACTATATAACACAGTACTATGGTTGAACTGTAATATATCACTATATAACACAGTACTATGGTTGAACTGTAATATTTCACTATATAACACTGTTAATACTATGGTTGAACTGTAATATTTCACTATATAACACAGTACTATGGTTGAACTGTAATATATCACTATATAACACAGTACTATGGTTGAACTGTAATATTTCACTATATAACACAGTTAATACTATGGTTGAACTGTAATATTTCACTATATAACACAGTTAATACTATGGTTGAACTGTAATATTTCACTATATAACACAGTACTATGGTTGAACTGTAATATTTCCCTATATAACACAGTTAATACTATGGTTGAACTGTAATATATCACTATATAACACAGTACTATGGTTGAACTGTAATATTTCACTATATAACACAGTTAATACTATGGTTGAACTGTAATATATCACTATATAACACAGTACTATGGTTGAACTGTAATATTTCACTATATAACACTGTTAATACTATGGTTGAACTGTAATATTTCACTATATAACACAGTACTATGGTTGAACTGTAATATTTCACTATATAACACAGTACTATGGTTGAACTGTAATATTTCACTATATAACACAGTACTATGGTTGAACTGTAATATTTCACTATATAACACAGTTAATACTATGGTTGAACTGTAATATTTCACTATATAACACAGTACTATGGTTGAACTGTAATATATCACTATATAACACAGTACTATGGTTGAACTGTAATATTTCACTATATAACACTGTTAATACTATGGTTGAACTGTAATATTTCACTATATAACACAGTACTATGTTTGAACTGTAATATATCACTATATAACACAGTACTATGGTTGAACTGTAATATTTCATTATATAACACAGTTAATACTATGGTTGAACTGTAATATTTCACTATATAACACAGTACTATGGTTGAACTGTAATATTTCACTATATAACACAGTACTATGGTTGAACTGTAATATTTCACTATATAACACAGTTAATACTATGGTTGAACTGTAATATTTCACTATATAACACAGTACTATGGTTGAACTGTAATATTTCACTATATAACACAGTTAATACTATGGTTGAACTGTAATATTTCACTATATAACACAGTGAGTACTATGGTTGAACTGTAATATTTCACTATATAACACAGTTAATACTATGGTTGAACTGTAATATTTCACTATATAACACAGTTAATACTATGGTTGAACTGTAATATTTCACTATATAACACAGTTAATACTATGGTTGAACTGTAATATTTCACTATATAACACAGTACTATGGTTGAACTGTAATATTTCACTATATAACACAGTTAATACTATGGTTGAACTGTAATATATCACTATATAACAGTTAATACTATGGTTGAACTGTAATATTTCACTATATAACACAGTACTATGGTTGAACTGTAATATTTCACTATATAACACAGTACTATGGTTGAACTGTAATATTTCACTATATAACACAGTTAATACTATGGTTGAACTGTAATATTTCACTATATAACACAGTACTATGGTTGAACTGTAATATTTCACTATATAACACAGTACTATGGTTGAACTGTAATATATCACTATATAACACAGTTAATACTATGGTTGAACTGTAATATTTCACTATATAACACAGTTAATACTATGGTTGAACTGTAATATTTCACTATATAACACAGTTAATACTATGGTTGAACTGTAATATTTCACTATATAACACAGTACTATGGTTGAACTGTAATATTTCACTATATAACACAGTTAATACTATGGTTGAACTGTAATATTTCACTATATAACACAGTACTATGGTTGAACTGTAATATTTCCCTATATAACACAGTTAATACTATGGTTGAACTGTAATATTTCACTATATAACACAGTACTATGGTTGAACTGTAATATATCACTATATAACACAGTACTATGGTTGAACTGTAATATTTCACTATATAACACAGTTAATACTATGGTTGAACTGTAATATATCACTATATAACACAGTTAATACTATGGTTGAACTGTAATATATCACTATATAACACAGTACTATGGTTGAACTGTAATATTTCACTATATAACACAGTTAATACTATGGTTGAACTGTAATATTTCACTATATAACACAGTTAATACTATGGTTGAACTGTAATATTTCACTATATAACACAGTACTATGGTTGAACTGTAATATTTCACTATATAACACAGTACTATGGTTGAACTGTAATATTTCACTATATAACACAGTACTATGGTTGAACTGTAATATTTCACTATATAACACAGTTAATACTATGGTTGAACTGTAATATTTCACTATATAACACAGTTAATACTATGGTTGAAATGTAATATTTCATTATATAAAACAAATTAATATTATAGAAGAACTGTATTATTTCACAATCCAACACAGTACTATAGTTGAACAGTAATATTTCACTATATAACAGTTAATACTATTGTTGAACTACAATATTTCCCTATATAATACAGTAATATGGTTGAACTGTAATATTTGTATATAGGGATGAGGTAGTTGGGTGCGCTAATTTCAGATGGGCTGTGTACAGGTGCAGTGATCGGTAAGCTGCTCTGACAACTGATGCTTAAAGTTAGTGAGGGAGATAAGAGTCTCCAGCTTTAGAGATTTTTGCAGTTCGTTCCAGTCATTGGCAGCAGAGAACTGGAAGGAATGGCGGCCAAAGGAGGTGTTGGATTTGGGGATGACCAGTGAGATATACCTGCTGGAGCGCAGACTACGGGTGGGTGTTGCTATGGTGACCAGTGAGCTAAGGTAAGACAGGGATTTACCTAGCAGTGATTTATAGATGGCCTGGAGCCAGTGGGTTTGGCGACGAACATGTAGTGAGGGCCAGCCAACAAGAGCGTACAGGTCAAAATGGTGGGTAGTATATGGGGCTTTGGTGACAAAACGGATGGCACTGTGATAGACTACATCCAATTTGCTGAATAGAGTGTTGGAGGCTATTTTGTAAATGACATCGCCGAAGTCAAGGATCGGTAGGATAGTCAGTTTTACGAGGGCATGTTTGGCAGCATGAGTGAAGGAGGCTTTGTTGCGAAATAGGAAGCAGATTCTAGATCTAACTTTTGATTGGATATGCTTAATGTGAGTCTGGAAGGATAGTTTACAGTCTAACCAGACACCTAGGTATTTGTAGTTGTCCACATACTCTAGGTCAGACCTGCCGAGAGTAGTGATTCTAGTCGGGTGGGCGGGTGCCAGCAGCGTTCGGTTGAAGAGCATGCATTTAGTTTTACTAGTGTTTAAGAGCAGTTGGAGGCTACGGAAGGAGTGTTGTATGGCATTGAAGCTCGTTTGAAGGTTTGTTAACACAGTGTACAATGAAGGGCCAGATGTATACAAAATGGTGTCGTCCGCATAGAGGTGGATCCGAGCTTCACCATTAGCAAGACCAACATCATTGATATACACAGAGAATAGAGTCGGCCCGAGAATTGAACCCTGTGGCACCCCCATAGAGACGGCCAGAGGTCCAGACAACAGGCCCTCCGATTTGACACATTGAACTATCTGAGAAGTAGTTGGTGAACCAGGTGAGGCAGTCATTAGAGAAACCAAGGCCATTTAGTCTGCCAATAAGAATGCGGTGGTTGACAGAGTCGAAAGCCTTGGCCTGGTAGATGAAGACGGCTGCGCAGTACTGTCTTTTATCGATTGCGGTTATAATATCGTTTAGGACCTTGAGCGTGGCTGAGGTGCACCCATGACCAGCTCGGAAACTGGATTGCATAGCGGAGAAGGTACGGTGGGATTCGAAATGGTCGGTGATCTCTTTGTTAACTTGGCTTTCAAATACTTTCGAAAGGCAGGGCAGGATGGATATAGGTCTGTAACAGTTTGGATCTAGAGTGTCACCCCCTTTGAAGAGGGGGATGACCGTGGCAGCTTTCCAATCTCTGGGGATCTCAGACGTTACGAAAGAGAGGTTGAACAGGCTAGAAATAGGGGTTGCGACAATTTCGGCGGCTAATTTTAGAAAGAAAGGGTCCAGATTGTCTAGCCCAGCTGATTTGTAGGGGTCCAGATTTTTCAGCTCTTTCAGAACATCAGCTGTCTGAATTTGTGTGAAGGAGAAGCGGGGGGGGGGCATGGGCAAGTTGCAGCGGAGGGTGCAGAGCTGGTGGCCGGGGTAGTGGTAGCCAGGTGGAAAGCATGGCCAGCTGTAGCAAAATGCTTATTGAAATTCTCGATTATCGTAGATTTATCGGTCGTGACAGTGTTTCCTAGCCTCAGTGCAGTGGGCAGTTGGGAGGAGGTGCTCTTATTCTCCATGGACTTTACAGTGTCCCAAAACTTTTTGGAGTTAGTGCTACAGGATGCAAATTTCTGTTTGAAAAAGCTAGCCTTTGCTTTCCTAACTGATTGTGTATATTGGTTCCTGACTTCCCTGAAAAGTTGCATATCGCGGGGGCTGTTCGATGCTAATGCAGTACGCCACAGGATGTTTTTGTGCTGGTCAAGGGCAGTCAAGTCTGAGGAGAACCAGGGGCTATATCTGTTCTTAGTTCTGAATTTTTTGAATGGGGCATGCTTATTTAAGATTGAGAGGAAAGCACTTTTAAAGAACAACCAGGCATCCTCTACTGACGGAATGAGGTCAATATCCATTGAGGATACCTCGGTCAAGGTCAATTAGAAAGGCCTGCTCGCTAAAGTGTTTTAGGGAGCGTTTGACAGTGATGAGGGGTTGTCGTTTGACCGCGGACCCATTACGGACGCAGGCAATAAGGCAGTGATCGCTAAGATCCTGGTTGAAGACAGCGGAGGTGTATTTAGAGGGTACATTTTTCAGGATGATATCTATGAGGGTGCCCATGTTTACAGATTTAGGGTTGTACCTGGTAGGTTCCTTCATAATTTGTGTGAGATTGAGGGCATCTAGTTTAGATTGTAGGTTGGCCGGGGTGTTAAGCATATCCCAGTTTAGGTCACGAAGCAGTACGAACTCTGAGGATAGATGGGGGGCAATCAGTTCACATATGGTGTCCAGGGCACAGCTCGGGGCTGAGGGGGGTCTGTAGCAAGCGGCAACAGTGAAATACTTATTTCTGGAAAGGTGGATTTTTAGAAGTAGAAGCTCAAACTGTTTGGGCACAGACCTGGATAGTACGATAGAGTTCTGCAGGCTATCTCTATAGTAGATTGCAACCCACCCCCTTTGGCAGTTCTATCTAGACGGAAAATGTTGTAGTTGGGGATGGACATTTCTGAATTTTTGGTGGCCTTCCTAAGCCAGGATTCAGACACTGCTAGGACATCAGGGTTGGCGGAGTGTGCTAACGCAGTGAATAACTCAAACTTAGGGAGGAGGCTTCGGATGTTAACATGCAAGAAACCAATGCTTTTACGGTTACAGAAGTCAACAAATGATAATGCCTGGGGAGTAGGAGTGATACTGGGGGCTACAGGGCCTGGGTTAACCTCTACATCACCAGAGGAACAGAGGAGGAGTAGAATAAGGATACGGCTAAAGCCTTTAAGTACTGGTCTTCTAGTGCGTTGGGTACAGAGAAAAAAAGGGGCAGGTTTCCGGGCATTGTAGAATAACGCCTATTCCCCCTCAGGAGACTAAAAAGATTTGGCATGGGTCCCCAGATCCTCAAAAAGTTATACAGCTGTACCATCGAGAGCATCCTTACTGGTTGCTTCACCGCCTGGTATGGCAATTGCTCAGCCTCCGACCGCAAGGTGCTACAGAGGGTAGTGCGTACGGCCCTGTACATCACTGGGGCCAAGCTTCCTGCCATCCAGGACCTCTATACCAGGCGGTGTCAGAGGAAGGCCCTAAAAATTGTCAAAGACTCCAACCATCCTAGTCATAGACTGTTCTCTCTGCTACCGCACGGCAAGCAGTACCAGAGTGCCAAGTCTAGCTTCTACCGCCAAGTCATAAGACTGCTGAACAGCTAATCAAATGGCTACCCGGACTATTTGCAATGACCCCCCCCCCCCCCCCCCTTTTTTTACACTGCTGCCACTCGCTGTTTATTATAATACATAGTCACTTTACCTGTACCTCAATTACCTCGACAAACCTGTACCCCCGCACATTGACTCGGTACAGGTACCCCCTGTATATAAAATCTAATCAAATTTTATTGGTCACATACACATATTTAGCAGATGTTTTGCGGGTGTAGCGAAATGCTTGTGTTCCTAGCTCCAACAGTGCAGTAGTATCTAACAATTTTACAACAATACACAAATCTAAAAGTAAAAGAATGGAATTAAGAAATATATAAATATAAATATTAGGACGAACAACGTCGGAGTGGCATTGACTAAATACAGTAGAATAGAATACAGTATATACATATGAGATGAGTAAAGTAGTATGTAAACATTATTTAAGTGACTAGTGTTCCATTATTAAAGTGGCCAGTGATTCCATGTCTATAGGGCAGCAGCCTCTAAGGTGCAGGGTTGAGTAGCCGGGTGGTACCCGGTTAGTGATGGCTATTTAACAGTCTGATGGCCTTGAGATAGAAGCTGTTTTTCAGTCTCTGGGTCCCAGCTTTGATGCACCTGTACTGACCTCGCCTTCTAGATGACAGCGGGGTGAACAGGCTGTGGCTCGGGTGGTAGTTGTCCTTGATTATCTTTTTGGCATTCCTGTGACATCGGGTGCTGTAGGTGTCCTGGAGGGCAGGCAGTGTGCCCCCGGTGATGCATTGGGCAGACCATACCAGAGCCCTGCGGTTGCTGGTCAGTTGCCATACCAGGCGGTGATGCAGCCCGACAGGATGCTCTCAATTGTACATCTGTAAACGTTTCTGAGGGTCTTAGGGGCCAAGCCAAATTTCTTCAGCCTCCTGAGGTTGAAGAGGTGCAGTTGCACCTTCTTCACCACAATGTGTTGATAGAACTTCGGTAGCGTTTTCCTCAAATTTGCTTTGTTAAAATCCCCAGCTACAATAAATGCGGCCTCAGGATATGTGGTTTCCAGTTTGTATAAAGTCCAGTGTAGTTCCTTGAGGGTCGTCGTGGTTTCAGCTTGAGGGGGAATATACATGGTTGGGACTATAACCGAAGATAATTCTCCTGGGAGGTAATACCGTCTGCATTTGATTGTGAGGTATTCTAGGTCGGGTGAACAAAAGGACTTGAGTTTCTGTATGTTATCACAATCACACCACGAGTAGTTAATCATGAAACATACACCCCCGTCTTTCTTCTTCCCAGAGAGTTCTTTATTCCTGTCTACGCGATGAACTGAGAACCCAGCTGGCTGTATGGACGGGGACAGTATATCCCGAGAGAGCCATGATTCTGTGAAACAGAGTATGTTACGGTCCATGATGTCTCTCTGGAAGGAGATCCTCGCCGTGAGCTCATCTACTTTATTGTCCAGTGACTGAACATTAGCAAGTAATATATTCGGAAGCGGTGGATGGTGTGCACGCCTCCTGAGTCGGACTACAAGTCCACTCCGAATACATCTTCTCCGCCGGTGACGACTTGGAGCAGCCTCTTGGTTAAGTTCAATTGCCCTGGGGGGTACGAACAAAGGATCCAATTCAGGAAAGTCGTATTCCTGGTCGTAATGCTGGGGAGTTAATATCCAAAAGTTATTTCCAGCTGTATGTAATAACAGAAAAAACTTTCTGGGCTAATAATGTAAAAAGTAACACACAACAAAACTAAATACTGCAGAGTTGCTTAGGAGCTAGAAGCAGTCTGTCGGCGCCATCTTATGTAGCCTCGTCATAGTTATTTTATTGTTGCTCTTTTATTTTAAAATTTTTTAACTTCAGTTTACTTAGTAAATATTTTCTTAACTCTTATTTTCCTTAAAACTGCATTGTTGGTTTAAGGGCATGTAAGTAAGCATTTCACGGTAACCTGTTGTATTCGGCGCATGTGACAAATAACATTTGATTTGATAACGCAGTTAGTACTATGGTTGAACTGTAATATTTCACTATATAACACAGTTAATACTATGGTTGAACTGTAATATTTCACTATATAACACAGTACTATGGTTGAACTGTAATAGATCACTATATAACACAGTTAATACTATGGTTGAACTGTAATATTTCACTATATAACACTGTTAATACTATGGTTAACTGCCAAAGGGGGTGGAGTTGCAATCTACTGTAGAGATAGCCTGCAGAGCTCTATCATACTATCCAGGTCTGTGCCCAAACAGTTTGAGCTTCTACTTCTAAAAATCCACCTTTCCAGAAATAAGTCTCTCACTGTTGCCGCTTGCTACAGACCCCCCTCAGCCCCCAGCTGTGCCCTGGACACCATATGTGAATTGATTGCCCCCCATTTATCCTCTGAGTTTGTACTGCTTGGTGACCTAAATTGGGATATGCTTAATACCCCGGCCGTCCTACAATCTAAACTAGATGCCCTCAACCTCACGCAAATTATCAACGAACCTACCAGGTACAACCCTAAATCCTTAAACATGGGTACCCTCATAGATATCATCCTGACTAACATACCCTCTAAATACACCTCAGCTGTCTTCAACCAGGATCTCAGCGATCACTGCCTTATTGCCTGCGTCCGTAACGGGTCCGCGGTCAAACGACCACCCCTCATCACTGTCAAACGCTCCCTAAAACACTTTAGCGAGGAGGCCTTCCTAATTGACCTGGCCCAGGTATCCTGGATGGATATAGATCTCATTCCGTCAGTAGAGGATGCCTGGTTGTTCCTTAAAAGTAATTTCCTCTCAATCTTAAATAAACATGCCCCATTCAAAAAATACAGAACTAAGAACCGATATAGCCCCTGGTTCTCCTCAGACTTGACTGCCCTTGACCAGCACAAAAACATCCTGTGGCGTACAGCATTAGCATCAAATAGCCCCCGCGATATGCAACTTTTCAGGGAAGGTAGGAACCAATATACACAAGCAGTCAGGAAAGCAAAGGCTAACTTTTTCAAACAGAAATTTGCATCCTGTAGCACTAACTCCAAAAAGTTTTGGGACACTGTAAAGTCCATGGAGAATAAGAGCACTTCCTCCCAGCTGCCCACTGCACTGAGGCTAGGAAACACTATCACCACCGATAAATCTACAATAATCGAGAATTTCAACAAGCATTTTGCTACAGCTGGCCATGCTTTCCATCTGGCTACCACCAACTCTGCACCCTCTGCTGCAACTTGCCCATGCCCCCCCCGCTTCTCCTTCACACAAATTCAGACAGCTGATGTTTTGAAAGCGCTGCAAAATCTGGACCCCTACAAATCAGCTGGGCTAGACAATCTGGACCCTTTCTTCCTAAAACTAGCCGCCGAAATTGTCGCAACCCCTATTACTAGTCTGTTCAACCTCTCTTTCATAACGTCTGAGATCCCCAGAGATTGGAAAGCTGCCGCGGTCATCCCCCTCTTCAAAGGGGGTGACACTCTAGATCCAAACTGCTACAGACCTATATCCATCCTGCCCTGCCTTTCGAAAGTATTCGAAAGCCAAGTTAACAAACAGATCATCGACCATTTCGAATACCACCGTACCTTCTCCGCTATGCAATCCGGTTTCCGAGCTGGTCACGGGTGCACTTCAGCCACGCTCAAGGTCCTAAACGATATTATAACCGCGATTGATAATAGACAGTACTGTGCAGCCGTCTTCATCGACCTGGCCAAGGCTTTCGACTCTGTCAACCACCGCATTCTTATTGGCAGACTAAATAGCCTTGGTTTCTCAAATGACTGCCTCGCCTGGTTCACCAACTACTTCTCAGATAGAGTTCAGTGTGTCAAATCGGAGGGCCTGTTGTCTGGACCTATGGCAGTCTCTATGGGGGTGCCACAGGGTTCAATTCTTGGGCCGACACTTTTCTCCGTGTATATCAATGATGTTGGTCTTGCTGCTGGTGACTCTCAGATCCACCTCTACGCAGACGACACCATTTTGTATACATCTGGCCCTTCATTGGACACTGTGTTAACAAACCTCCAAACGAGCTTCAATGCCATACAACAATCCTTCAGTAGCCTTCAACTGCTCTTAAACACTAGTAAAACTAAATGCATGCTTTTCAATCGAACGCTGCTAGCACCCGCCCACCCGACTAGAATCACCACTCTCGACGGGTCTGACCTAGAGTATGTGGACAACTACAAATATCTAGGTGTCTGGTTAGACTGTAAACTCAACTTCCAGACTCACATGAAGAATCTCCAATCCAAAGTTAAATCTAGAATCGGCTTCCTATTTCGCAACAAAGCCTCCTTCACTCATGCTGCCAAACATGCCCTCGTAAAACTGACTATCCTACCGATCCTTGACTTCGGCGATGTCATTTACAAAATAGCCTCCAACACTCTACTCAGCAAATTGGATGTAGTCTATCACAGTGCCATCCGTTTTGTCTCCAAAGCCCCATACACTACCCACCACTGTGACCTGTACGCTCTTGTTGGCTGGTCCTCACTACATGTTCGTCGTCAAACCCACTGGCTCCAGGCCATCTATAAATCACTGCTAGGCAAATCCCCGCCTTATATTAGCTCATTGGTCACCATAGCAGCACCCACCCGTAGTCTGCGCTCCAGCAGGTATATCTCACTGGTCATTCCCAAAGCCAACACCTCCTTTGGCCGCCATTCCTTCCAGTTCTCTGCTGCCAATGACTGGAACGAATTGCAAAAATCTCTGAAGCTGGAGACTCTTATCTCCCTCAATAACTTTAAGCATCAGTTGTCAGAGCACCTTACCGATCACTGCACCTGTACACAGCCCATCTGAAATTAGCCCACCCAACTACCTCATCCCTATATTGTTATTTAATTTGCTCTTTTGCACCCCAGTATCTCTATTTGCACATAATCTCTTGCACATCTAGCATTCCAGTGTTAATACTATTGTAATTATTCTGCACTATAGCCTATTTATTGCCTTACCTCCATAACTTGCTACATTTGCACACACTGTATATATATTTTCTGTTGTATTTCTGACTTTATGTTTTTTTTTACCCCATATGTAACTCTGTGTTGTTTTTATTGCACTACTTTGCTTTATCTTGGCCAGGTCGCAGTTGTAAATGAGAACTTGTTCTCAACTGGCTTACCTGGTTAAATAAAGGTGAAATAAAAAATAAAATAAAAAATGGTTGAACTGTAATATTTCACTATATAACACAGTTAATACTATGGTTGAACTGTAATATTTCACTATATAACACAGTACTATGGTTGAACTGTAATATTTCACTATATAACACAGTACTATGGTTGAACTGTAATATTTCACTATATAACACAGTTAATACTATGGTTGAACTGTAATATTTCACTATATAACACAGTACTATGGTTGAACTGTAATATTTCACTATATAACACAGTTAATACTATGGTTGAACTGTAATATTTCACTATATAACACAGTTAATACTATGGTTGAACTGTAATATTTCACTATATAACACAGTACTATGGTTGAACTGTAATATTTCCCTATATAACACAGTTAATACTATGGTTGAACTGTAATATTTCACTATATAACACAGTTAATACTATGGTTGAACTGTAATATTTCACTATATAACACAGTTAATACTATGGTTGAACTGTAATATATCACTATATAACACAGTTAATACTATGGTTGAACTGTAATATTTCACTATATAACACAGTTAATACTATGGTTGAACTGTAATATTTCACTATATAACACAGTACTATGGTTGAACTGTAATATTTCACTATATAACACAGTTAATACTATGGTTGAACTGTAATATTTCACTATATAACACAGTACTATGGTTGAACTGTAATATTTCACTATATAACACAGTTAATACTATGGTTGAACTGTAATATTTCACTATATAACACAGTACTATGGTTGAACTGTAATATTTCCCTATATAACACAGTACTATGGTTGAACTGTAATATTTCACTATATAACACAGTACTATGGTTGAACTGTAATATTTCACTATATAACACAGTTAATACTATGGTTGAACTGTAATATTTCACTATATAACACAGTTAATACTATGGTTGAACTGTAATATTTCACTATATAACACAGTACTATGGTTGAACTGTAATATTTCACTATATAACACAGTACTATGGTTGAACTGTAATATTTCACTATATAACACAGTTAATACTATGGTTGAACTGTAATATATCACTATATAACACAGTTAATACTATGGTTGAACTGTAATATATCACTATATAACAGTTAATACTATGGTTGAACTGTAATATTTCACTATATAACACAGTATAACACAGGAATTCATGCAAAACGCTGTATACAACATGGATCATGTTAGGATATAAAAAAATGGATTTTATCAAACAAAACTATGCTACATTTTATCTCTGGGACCCTCAGGATGACAAATCAGAGCGAGATTACTGAATACACTGCGGGAGGCTACACCGAACACTAACAAACAGCCTGGCCGGTGTGTAGCAAGGAACAGCCGGCGACCTGCCACTGACAAACCACCCAGACATCACCCACCCAACCTGCACTGGGGGAGGCTACACCGAACGATAACAAACAGCCTGGCCGGTGTGTAGCAAGGAACAGCCGGCGACCTGCCACTGACAAACCACCCAGACATCACCCACCCAACCTGCACTGGGGGAGGCTACACCGAACACTAACAAACAGCCTGGCCGGTGTGTAGCAAGGAACAGCCGGCGACCTGCCACTGACAAACCACCCAGACATCACCCACCCAACCTGCACTGGGGGAGGCTACACCGAACGATAACAAACAGCCTGGCCGGTGTGTAGCAAGGAACAGCCGGCGACCTGCCACTGACAAACCACCCAGACATCACCCGCCCAACCTGCACTGGGGGAGGCTACACCGAACACTAACAAACAGCCTGGCCGGTGTGTAGCAAGGAACAGCCGGCGACCTGCCACTGACAAACCACCCAGACATCACCCACCCAACCTGCACTGGGGGAGGCTACACCGAACGATAACAAACAGCCTGGCCGGTGTGTAGCAAGGAACAGCCGGCGACCTGCCACTGACAAACCACCCAGACATCACCCACCCAACCTGCACTGGGGGAGGCTACACCGAACACTAACAAACAGCCTGGCCGGTGTGTAGCAAGGAACAGCCGGCGACCTGCCACTGACAAACGACCCAGACATCACCCGCCCAACCTGCACTGGGGGAGGCTACACCGAACGATAACAAACAGCCTGGCCGGTGTGTAGCAAGGAACAGCCGGCGACCTGCCACTGACAAACCACCCAGACATCACCCGCCCAACCTGCGCGAGAGACAGACAACAACACAGTTGTGCGGGGGGCTGGTGGGGGCGTCCGCAGCCATGGAGGGAGCATCTAAGTTCCCGGTGTAGCCGGGAAGTGTTTGTTCCCTTGGACTGTCGGCGTGGAGCAGTGAAAACTCATTTGAATCTGCTGGGGACTCGCGTGCTATTACATGTATAATCTGCGACATGTTTGTTGTTGTCACGGGGTCGATGGATACCTTCATTTGTGAAAAATGTTTTGAACTTGATGCAGCTAAAGAAAGGATTATTACTCTTCATGATGAAATAAAGAAATTGACCAAGTGCCTTGAACTGAATATGGATTCTATGAGACTATAGGCATTGTATGTGGAGGCGTCACCGGCTGGAGCGCCCTTATGTATGTATTTTACAAATAAATTATATCAATCAATCTTTAAATGCTTCATATCAAAACATCCAAGAGGCTCATAATGGGACCTTCCTGGACTATGATCAATTTCCGCCACTGCACCCCTCTCCTAGCTTGAACCAGAAAATGGCTGCTCATTGTTCGACTCCAGGTGAGCGTAAATGGATGCGTGTCGGAACCAGAAAGAAGGAGAATAATAATAATAATCTCTGCGCGCCTGCCTTCTTCCCCGTCTTCTGCTGGGGGGTGTTCCATCCATGGCTGTGGATTCTCTCCCTGTCCTAGTCAATCAACTGCCTGGGCACAACAGCAGCCCCCCTCCGCTGGGCCGTGCTCTCTGGATCAGAGCTCTGTCCCTTTGGCTGTTGTGGCCTGCACACAGCTGGCGTCTCAGCAACCCTCTTCTCAGGTGAGTTCTGTGGCTCTGGCCTCGCAATCTGCATCGAGACACGGCAGAGGTCGGATCCTTTCGGCGATTGTTATAGGGAGTTCGATGGTGAGGCATTTATCTGTACCTGGGGTAAAGACTTTGTGTTTTCCTGGGGCAAAAGTTCAGGATATCACCAGGTTGCTTCCCGAGGCTGTGAGTCAGTCACCGGGGGCTGATACTGTCATGGTTCATGTGGGGACAAATGACATTATGAAGGGCAGCTCAGAACAGCTGAAGATGGATTTTAAAGAACTGATTGGGTCTCTACTTGACACCAACAAACGCCCCATAATATCTGGCCCTCTGCCCTCCCTATATCGTGGTATTGAACCATTCAGCAGACTATTAGCCCTCCATAACTGGCTACGAGACTATTGCAGCTCTGTGGGTGCAACATTTATTGACAAATGTTATACCTTCTGGAAACAAAGCTCGTATTATAAGGAGGATGGGATCCACCCAAATAATTTGCATCCTGGATCCTTTCACAGCATTATAAGGCTGCGCTGAGACAATGACTTATCAATGACCCAAGTCTAGCTCATTTAATCCCTACCATTGCGTCGCTGAGGTGTCATAATACTTCAGCAAATGTACATTATCCTAGGGGCGTAAGTAACCTAATTTATGTCCCTCTTCATGCCCTGAATGCCTCTGCTGATCCTACAGCTACTGTTTGCAGAAATCATATACAGTGGGGAAAAAAAGTATTTAGTCAGCCACCAATTGTGCAAGTTCTCCCACTTAGAAAGATGAGAGAGGCCTGTAATTTTCATCATAGGTACACGTCAACTATGACAGACAAATTGGGGAAAAAATTTCCAGAAAATCACATTGTAGGATTTTTTATGAATTTATTTGCAAATTATGGTGGAAAATAAGTATTTGGTCACCTACAAACAAGCCTGGCTGTCACAGACCTGTAACTTCTTCTTTAAGAGGCTCCTCTGTCCTCCACTCGTTACCTGTATTAATGGCACATGTTTGAACTTGTTATCAGTATAAAAGACACCTGTCCACAACCTCAAACAGTCACACTCCAAACTCCACTATGGCCAAGACCAAAGAGCTGTCAAAGGACACCAGAAACAAAATTGAAGACCTGCACCAGGCTGGGAAGACTGAATCTGCAATAGGTAAGCAGCTTGGTTTGAAGAAATCAACTGTGGGAGCAATTATTAGGAAATGGAAGACATACAAGACCACTGATAATCTCCCTCGATCTGGGGCTCCACGCAAGATCTCACCCCGTGGGGTCAAAATGATCACAAGAACGGTGAGCAAAAATCCCAGAACCACACGGGGGGACCTAGTGAATGACCAGCAGAGAGCTGGGACCAAAGTAACAAAGCCTACCATCAGTAACCCACTACGCCGCCTGGGACTTAAATCCTGCAGTGCCAGATGTGTCCCCCTGCTTAAGCCAGTACATGTCCAGGCCCGTCTGAAGTTTGCTAGAGTGCATTTGGATGATCCAGAAGAGGATTGGGAGAATGTCATATGGTCAGATGAAACCAAAATAGAACTTTTTGGTAAAAACTCAACTCGTCGTGTTTGGAGGACAAAGAATGCTGAGTTGCATCCAAAGAACACCATACCTACTGTGAAGCATGGGGGTGGAAACATCATGCTTTGGGGCTGTTTATCTGCAAAGGGACCAGGACGACTGATCCGTGTAAAGGAAAGAATGAATGGGGCCATGTATCGTGAGATTTTGAGTGAAAACCTCCTTCCATCAGCAAGGGCATTGAAGATGAAACGTGGCTGGGTCTTTCAGCATGACAATGATCCCAAACACACCGCCCGGGCAACGAAGGAGTGGCTTCGTAAGAAGCATTTCAAGGTCCTGGAGTGGCCTAGCCAGTCTCCAGATCTCAACCCCATAGAAAATCTTTGGAGGGAGTTGAAAGTCTGTGTTGCCCAGCGACAGCCCCAAAACATCACTGCTCTAGAGGAGATCTGCATGGAGGAATGGGCCAAAATACCAGCAACAGTGTGTGAAAACCTTGTGCAGACTTACAGAAAACGTTTGACCTGTGTCATTGCCAACAAAGGGTATATAACAAAGTATTGAGAAACTTTTGTTATTGACCAAATACTTATTTTCCACCATAATTTGCAAATAAATTCATTAAAAATCCTTCAATGTGTTTTTCTGGATTTTTTTTTCTCATTTTGTCTGTCATAGTTGACGTGTACCTATGATGAAAATTACAGGCCTCTCTCATCTTTTTAAGTGGGAGAACTTGCACAATTGGTGGCTGACTAAATACTTTTTTTCCCACACTGTATATAACATACTATTGGTTGCAAGAATTTTGTACAATAATTTAAAACTACGATTTTAATCCAGGGTTGTTTTGTGCATCAGTTCATAAACCATGGAATCGGTACATCGAAAATCTCTTCCCAACTATTTTGCAATCTATATGGAACGGCTGTCAATTATACCTTTTTTAAAGATTTTGTCCCAAAATATTGTTTTTTTATCAATTCGTATATTTGAGTTTAACTATAATATTTTTTGTAATATTTGTTCTGTCTTTTCTGGTGGGTTAAATTGAAATTGCAACAAACTTTCTATGACTTGTTTTAAAAATAGCGATATTTTGGAGATGATTTCCTTTTCAAATAACTGAAAGTGAGAGGTTGTAATCTGAATAAAGGGAAAAAGGCCTTTCTTGAACATGGGGTGAGACATTCTTACTAATCTGCTACAGAACCAGTTCGGATTTAAGTATAACTTTGTTTGATTGAAGCCATTAGTGATAGGTCTAATGCTTTAATATGTAATATATTATCATCTATGCCGAATTCAAATTCATTATAATTTTGTCTGGCTTGCCGTTCCCCCCCAAAAAGTAATATTTTTTGCTCATATAATTAAAAAAACATGTCGCTAGGTGTAGGCAAGGCCATAAGCAAATAGTTAAACTGGGATAATACTAAAGAGTTAATCAGGGTGATTTTTCCACAAATTGACAGGTACTTTTCTTTCCATGGTAGCAAGATTTTATCTATTTTTGCCCTACTTTCTATTAAAATGTATTGTAGTGAGATCATTTCTTTCTTTCGGGATATGAATACCGAGTATGTCCACTTCAACTACACAGTAATGTACACATTTAATTTTTTAGTGATCCAATACGTAATATAGCACACTTATCATAATCTGGTTGTAATCCAGAGAGGTTAGAAAAAGTATCTAGATCATCTATGAGGCTGTGGAGGGATTCAAGTTGTGGATTTCAAAGAAAACATGAATCATCAGAGTACAATGACACCTTTGTTTTTAAGCCCTGGATTTCTAATCTCTTGATATTATTGTTGGATCTGATTTTAATAGCTAACATTTCGATGGCCATAATAAATAGTAGGGGTATAACGATTCGTTTTAACAACGATTCGATTTGTATCACGATTCGTGGTTGTCGATACGATTCAAGGACGATATTGGTTCATTTAGAACGATACGATCCGAAACGATTCAGTGACTTGAAATCGATTCAAAAGGCCAACTCGCCGAGCACAGATCGATGTAGTTGGATCATATGAATATAAATCGATACATCGATGTAGTAGATGGATCGTTACACCCCTAATAAATAGATATGCCGATATTGGACAACCTTGTTTTACTCATTCTTGACAGTTTAAAACTTTCTGAGAAGTAGCCATAATTTACTATTTTACACCTAGGGTTACTATACATGATAGATTCTAGTCGTACTTTATCAAATGCCTTTTCAAAGTCGGCTATGAATACCAGGCCTGGTTTCCCAGATTTTTCATAGTGTTCTATTGTTTCCAGTACTTGCCTTATATTATCTCCAATGTATCTTCCATGTAAAAAACCTGTCTGATTAGAATGAATAATATCCGACAATACCTTTTTAATTCTATGCGCTATACATTTTTCTTGAATTTTTGCATCACAACACTGAAGTGTAAGAGGCCTCCATTTTTTTTAATGGACTGGATCTTTATATTTACCACTTGGGTCCTGTTTCAGTAATAATGAAACCTTCTTGATGAGTATCTGATAATCTAACATTTTTATAGTGGTTAGAGTGGTTAGAGTGGTTAGAGTGGTTAGAGTGGTTAAAACATGATAATAACAGTCCTCTGAGTACATCAGGTTAGAGTGGTTAAAACATGATAATAACAGTCCTCTGAGTACATCAGGTTAGAGTGGTTAAAACATGATAATAACAGTCCTCTGAGTACATCAGGTTAGAGTGGTTAAAACATGCTAATAACAGTCCTCTGAGTACATCAGGTTAGAGTGGTTAAAACATGCTAATAACAGTCCTCTGAGTACATCAGGTTAGAGTGGTTAAAACATGCTAATAACAGTCCTCTGAGTACATCAGGTTAGAGTGGTTAAAACATGATAATAACAGTCCTCTGAGTACATCAGGTTAGAGTGGTTAAAACATGCTAATAACAGTCCTCTGAGTACATCAGGTTAGAGTGGTTAAAACATGATAATAACAGTCCTCTGAGTACATCAGGTTAGAGTGGTTAAAACATGATAAGAAGGGCTATATAAGAAGGGCTATATAAAATAAAATTGATTGAAATTGATTGATAATAACAGTCCTCTGAGTACATCAGGTTAGAGTGGTTAAAACATGCTAATAACAGTCCTCTGAGTACATCAGGTTAGAGTGGTTAAAACATGATAATAACAGTCCTCTGAGTACATCAGGTTAGAGTGGTTAAAACATGATAAGAAGGGCTATATAAGAAGGGCTATATGAAATAAAATTGATTGAAATTGATTGATAATAACAGTCCTCTGAGTACATCAGGTTAGAGTGGTTAAAACATGATAATAACAGTCCTCTGAGTACATCAGGTTAGAGTGGTTAAAACATGATAATAACAGTCCTCTGAGTCCGTCAAAAAAGATTTGGTATAGTTCAACTGGTGTGCCATCCAGCCCTGGAGTTCCTCCTCTGTAATTTGGCTTCACATGAGTCTTTCTGTACAGCTGTTAATTTTACATTATTAAGGAAGAAAATCCTTACAATTAATTATTTTTAATACATTTGTAAAAATGTCTAAAAACCTGTTTTTGCTTTGTTATTATGGGGTATTGTGTGTAGATTGATGAGGAAAAACATTAATTTAATCCATTTTAGAATAAGACTAACATACATTTTGGGGGAAAAAGTCAAGGGGTCTGAATACTTTCCGAAAGCACTGTAGATATACTTTCCAGATCAGATAATTATAATATCACTGTAATCTGAATGCCCATTTTCGGAAGTTGCTTTCATTTCAGTGCATCTAATCTGTAAACATTTCAAGTGTATTATATGATAACTTTTTTAAATTCCACAAAAAATGTAAACCCAACAAAAAAAAGTTTTCTTTCTTGCGGTGTAAACGTTGAGACGATACCTTAAATCCCCGACAAAGCTTTAGCGTTCTTATAGAGGCAATGAAAAGACAACGTATTCCATTGAGTCCATTTCAGCTATTACCGGGGTGTGGTTGACAGGCCATTTCAGCACTCCTGTATCTCAGTTGGTAGAGCATGGCGCTTGCAACGCCAGGGTTGTGGGTTCGTTTCCCACGGGGGGGCCAGTATGAAAAATGTATGCACTCACTAACTGTAAGTCGCTCTGGATAAGAGTGTCTGCTAAATGACTAAAATGTAAATGTAAAATGTGTGTTTGACAGGTCATTTCAACCATTTCCGTGGTCTTAGCGTTAACGGGAAAAAACGACATGCACAAGCAAGAGTTTGAAAGAGTCGCAGGAGTAAAATGAAAGCAATCAATCCAGTGAGATTTAAGTGACAAGTGAATTTTATACCCCTCAAACACAGGAAATAGACGGCTGAAAAAGACAGATCCTGAGGTGGGCGGGGCATGGCGTTGCTAGTATAAATAGAATAGGGGGCGTGGCCATTGAGACCTGAGAGAGAGAGGGAAATCAAATCAAATCAAATTTTATTGGCCACATGCGCCGAATACAACAGGTGCAGACATTACAGTGAAATGCTTACTTACAGCCCTTAACCAACAGTGCATTTATTTTAAACAAAAAAAGTAAAAATAAAACAACAACAACAAAAAAAAGTGTTGAGAAAAAAAAGAGCAGAAGTAAAAATAAAGTGACAGTAGGGAGGCTATATATACAGGGGGGTACCGTTGCAGAGTCAATGTGCGGGGGCACCGGCTAATTGAGGTAGTTGAAGTAATATGTACATGAAATAACAATCCTCCTCAGTGATTTAAAATGTTTTGAAGGAACTGTGTTTCAGCGGTCTGAGTTTCATGTCAATGGTGAGCACAGTAATATAATATATGTCATTTAGCAGACGCACATCCGTGTGTGTATTGATGTGCAATGGCCCGTCCGTATGCGTGTATGTGTATATGTGTGTGTGTGGTGACGGTGACTCCTACCTCCTCTCAGCAGCTCGGTGTGCAGGTAGGCCAGACCCTGTGTGTGTGTGGTGACGGTGACTCCTACCTCCTCTCAGCAGCTCAGTGTGCAGGTAGGCCAGACCCTGTGTGTGTGTGGTGACGGTGACTCCTACCTCCTCTCAGCAGCTCAGTGTGCAGGTAGGCCAGACCCCGTGTGACAGAGTGTGTGAGGCGACAGCAGCTGACCCAGTCTCCTGTCTGCAGACTCAGGTACTGACTCAGAGAACCCTGCAGAGGGGAAGAACAACATGACTTTACTGGTTCATTGTAGACACATACAGATACAGGTTGTCAGCTCACTTCAGTGGAGGAGGAGGAAGAGTAGGAGGGGGAGGGGGAAGTGGAGGATGGGGAGGAAGAGGAGGAGGAGGAGGGGGAAGAGGAGGATCTACAGTCTACAGTCTACATGTCTACTGATCTACATATCTACAGTCTACTGATCTACAGTCTACTGATCTACAGTCTACACATCTACAGTCCACTGATCTACAGTCTACTGATCTACAGTCTACTGATCTACAGTCTACACATCTATAGTCTACTGATCTACAGTCTACTGATCTACAATCTACTGATCTACAATCTACTGATCTACAGTCTACTGATCTACAATCTACTGATCTACAATCTACTGATCTACAGTCTACTGATCTACAGTCTACTGATCTACAGTCTACACATCTACAGTCTACTGATCTACAGTCTACTGATCTACAGTCTACTGATCTACAGTCTACATATCTACAGTCTACTGATCTACGGTCGACGGATCTACAGTCTACTGATCTACAGTCGACTGATCTACAGTCTACTGATCTACAGTCTACTGATCTACAGTCTACTGATCTACAGTCTACATGTCTACTGATCTACTGATCTACAGTCTACAGATCTACAGTCTACACATCTACAGTCTACTGATCTACAGTCTACTGATCTACAGTCTACATATCTACAGTCTACTGATCTACAGTCTACTGATCTACAGTCTACATATCTACAGTCTACTGATCTACAGTCTACTAATCTACAGTCTACTGGTCTACAGTCTACTGATCTACAGTCTACATATGTACAGTCTACTGATCTACAATCTACATATCTACAGTCTACTGATCTACAGTCTACATATCTACAGTCTACTGATCTACAGACTACTGATCTACAGTCTACTGATCTACAGTCTACATATGTACAGTCTACTGATCTACAATCTACATATCTACAGTCTACTGATCTACAGTCTACATATCTACAGTCTACTGATCTACAGACTACTGGTCTACAGTCTACTGATCTACAGTCTACATATGTACAGTCTACTGATCTACAGTCTACATATCTACAGTCTACTGATCTACAGTCTACAGTCTACAGTCTACACATCTACATTCTACTGATCTACAGATCTACAGTCTACATATCTACAGATCTACAGTCTACATATCTACAGTCTACTGATCTACAGTCTACTGATCTACAGGCCTACTGATCTACAGATCTACAGTCTACATATCTACAGTCTACTCACCTACTGATCTACAGTCTACTGTCCACTGATCTACTGTCCACTGATCTACAGTCTACACATCTACATATCTACAGTCTACTGATCTACAGTCTACATATGTACAGTCTACTGATCTACAGTCTACTGATCTACAGTCTACTGATCTACAGTCTACTGATCTACAGTCTACATATCTACAGTCTACTGATCTACAGTCTACTGATCTACGGATCTACAGTCTACTGATCTACAGTCTACTGATCTACAGTCTACTAATCTACAGTCTACACATCTACAGTCTACTGATCTACAGTCTACTGATCTACAGTCTACATATCTACAGTCTACTGATCTACAATCTACATATCTACAGTCTACTGATCTACAGTCTACATATGTACAGTCTACTGATCTACAATCTACTGATCTACAGTCTACAGATCTACAGTCTACTGATCTACAGTCTACTGATCTACAGTCTACACATCTATAGTCTACTGATCTACAGTCTACTGATCTACAGTCTACACATCTACTGTCCACTGATCTACAGTCTACTGATCTACAGTCTACTGATCTACAGTCTACAGTCCACTGATCTACAGTCTACACATCTATAGTCTACTGATCTACAGTCTACTGATCTCAAGTCTACACATCTACAGTCTACAGATCTACAGTCTACTGATCTACAGTCTACTGATCTACAGTCTACTGATCTACAGTCTACAGTCCACTGATCTCAAGTCTACACATCTACAGTCTACACATCTACAGTCTACTGATCTACAGTCTACACATCTACATATCTACAGTCTACATATGTACAGTCTACTGATCTACAGTCTACTGATCTACAGTCTACAGATCTACAGTCTACTGATCTACAGTCTACACATCTATACTCTACTGATCCACAGACTACACATCTACAGTCTACAGATCTACAGTCTACAGTCTACACATCTACAGTCTACTCACCTACAGTCTACTGATCTACCGTCTACTGATCTACAGTCTACTGATCTACAGTCTACTGATCTACAGTCTACTGATCTACAGTCTACATATGTACAGTCTACTGATCTACAATCTACTGATCTACAGTCTACATATCTACAGTCTACTGATCTACAGTCTACAGTCTACAGTCTACACATCTACATTCTACTGATCTACAGATCTACAGTCTACATATCTACAGATCTACAGTCTACATATCTACAGTCTACTGATCTACAGTCTACTGATCTACAGGCCTACTGATCTACAGATCTACAGTCTACATATCTACAGTCTACTCACCTACAGTCTACAGTCTACTGATCTACAGTCTACTGTCCACTGATCTACAGTCTACTGATCTACAGTCTACTGATCTACAGTCTACACATCTACATATCTACAGTCTACTGATCTACAGTCTACATATGTACAGTCTACTGATCTACAGTCTACTGATCTACAGTCTACAGATCTACAGTCTACTGATCTACAGTCTACATATCTACAGTCTACTGATCTACGGTCGACGGATCTACAGTCTACTGATCTACAGTCGACTGATCTACAGTCGACTGATCTACAGTCTACTGATCTACAGTCTACATGTCTACTGATCTACAGATCTACAGTCTACACATCTACAGTCTACTGATCTACAGTCTACTGATCTACAGTCTACTGATCTACAGTCTACTGATCTACAGTCTACTAATCTACAGTCTACTAATCTACAGTCTACACATCTACAGTCTACTGATCTACAGTCTACTGATCTACAGTCTACTGATCTACAGTCTACTGATCTACAGTCTACTAATCTACAGTCTACACATCTACAGTCTACTGATCTACAGTCTACATATCTACAGTCTACTGATCTACAATCTACATATCTACAGTCTACTGATCTACAGTCTACATATGTACAGTCTACTGATCTACAATCTACTGATCTACAGTCTACAGATCTACAGTCTACTGATCTACAGTCTACTGATCTACAGTCTACTGATCTACAGTCTACACATCTATAGTCTACTGATCTACAGTCTACATATCTACAGTCTACTCACCTACAGTCTACAGTCTACTGATCTACAGTCTACATATCTACAGTCTACTCACCTACAGTCTACTGTCCACTGATCTACAGTCTACTGATATACAGTCTACTGATCTACAGTCTACAGTCCACTGATCTCAAGTCTACACATCTACAGTCTACACATCTACAGTCTACTGATCTACAGTCTACACATCTACATATCTACAGTCTACTGATCTACAGTCTACATATGTACAGTCTACTGATCTACAGTCTACTGATCTACAGTCTACAGTCTACAGATCTACAGTCTACTGATCTACAGTCTACACATCTATACTCTACTGATCCACAGACTACATATCTACAGTCTACATATCTACAGTCTACTGATCTACAGTCTACAGATCTACAGTCTACTGATCTACAGTCTACTGATCTACAGTCTACACATCTACATTCTACTGATCTACAGTCTACAGATCTACAGTCTACTGATCTACAATCTACTGATCTACAGTCTACAGATCTGATCTACAATCTACTGATCTACAGTCTATTGATCTACAGTCTACTGATCTACAGTCTATTGATCTACAGTCTACTGTCTACTAATCTACAGTCTACACATCTACAGTCTATTGATCTACAGTCTACAGATCTACAGTCTACTGATCTACAGTCTACTGATCTACAGCCTACTGATCTACAGTCTACTGATCTACAGTCTACATATCTACAGTCTACTGATCTACAGACTACATTTCTACAGTCTACATATCTACAGTCCACAGATCTACAGTCTACTGATCTACAGTCTACTGATCTAAAAATCTACTGATCTACAGTCTACAGATCTACAGTTGATTGATCTACAGTCTACAGATCTGATCTACAGTCTACTGATCTACAGTCTACTACTGATCTACAGTCTACTGATCTACAGTCTACTGATCGTCTGTCTCCCAAATGACACCCTATTCCCTACATAGTGCACTACTTTTGACCAGAGCCCTGGGCTCAATATAGGGAATAGGGTACCATTTGGGCACAACGTGTTTCGAGGTGAGAACAAATCAGTAGTTATGTAGTTGATAGAAGCAGCAGAGCTGATTGGTTAGGTTAGGGAGAGGTTAGGAAGCAGCAGGGCTGGTTAGGGAGAGGTTAGGAAGCAGCAGGGCTGGTTAGGGAGAGGTTAGGAAGCAGCAGAGCTGGTTAGGTTATGGAGAGGTTAGGAAGCAGCAGAGCTGGTTAGGTTAGGGAGAGGTTAGGAAGCAGCAGAGCTGGTTAGGTTAGGGAGAGGTTAGGAAGCAGCAGAGCTGGTTAGGTTAGGTAGAGGTTAGGAAGCAGCAGAGCTGGTTAGGGAGAGGTTAGGAAGCAGCAGAGCTGGTTAGGTTAGGGAGAGATTAGGAAGCAGCAGAGCTGGTTAGGTTAGGGAGAGGTTAGGAAGCAGCAGAGCTGGTTAGGGATATGTTAGGAAGCAGCAGGGCTGGTTAGGTTAGGGAGAGGTTATGAAGCAGCAGAGCTGGTTAGGTTAGGGAGAGGTTAGGAAGCAGCAGAGCTGGTTAGGTTAGGGAGAGGTTAGGAAGCAGCAGAGCTGGTTAGGTTAGGGAGAGGTTAGGAAGCAGCAGAGCTGGTTAGGTTAGGGAGAGGTTAGGAAGCAGCAGGGCTGGTTAGGTTAGGGAGAGGTTATGAAGCAGCAGAGCTGGTTAGGTTAGGGAGAGGTTAGGAAGCAGCAGAGCTGGTTAGGTTAGGGAGGGGTTAGGAAGCAGCAGAGCTGGTTAGGTTAGGGAGAGGTTAGGAAGCAGCAGGGATGGTTAGGTTAGGGAGAGGTTAGGAAGCAGCAGAGCTGGTTAGGGAGAGGTTAGGAAGCAGCAGGGCTGGTTAGGGAGAGGTTAGGAAGCAGCAGAGCTGGTTAGGTTAGGGAGAGGTTAGGAAGCAGCAGAGCTGGTTAGGGAGAGGTTAGGAAGCAGCAGAGCTGGTTAGGCAGAGGTTAGGAAGCAGCAGAGCTGGTTAGGGAGAGGTTAGGAAGCAGCAGGGCTGGTTAGGGAGAGGTTAGGAAGCAGCAGAGCTGGTTAGGGAGAGGTTAGGAAGCAGCAGAGCTGGTTAGGGAGAGGTTAGGAAGCAGCAGAGCTGGATAGGGAGAGGTTAGGAAGCAGCAGAGCTGGTTAGGGAGAGGTTAGGAAGCAGCAGAGCTGGTTAGGGAGAGGTTAGGTTAGCAGCAGGGCTGGTTAGGTTAGGGAGAGGTTAGGAAGCAGCAGAGCTGGTTAGGGAGAGGTTAGGAAGCAGCAGAGCTGGTTAGGGAGAGGTTAGGAAGCAGCAGAGCTGGTTAGGGAGAGGTTAGGAAGCAGCAGAGCTGGTTAGGTTAGGGAGAGGTTAGAATGGGAACAGAGGAACAAACAAGTAGAATGACATGTTTGGCTCTAATGGAGTGCGAGGAATGCTATGCTGTGGGTTGACAGAAAACAAACAGTCATTTTAAACAATGGAACATGAGTGTGTGATCTGTGTTTGTGCGTGTGTGTGAGTGAGAAAGATAGAGATGTGTGTGTGTGACTGTGTGTGTGTGTGTGTGTGTGTGTGACTGTGTGTGTGTGACTGTGTGTGAGTGACTGTGTGTGTGTGACTGTGTGTGTGTGTGTGTGTGTGTGTGTGTGTGTGTGTGTGTGTGTGTGTGTGTGTGTGTGTGTGTGTGTGTGTGTGTGTGTGTGTGTGTGTGTGAGACATGGTAGTGGATATAGACAGGAAACAGAACTGAAGGCGCCAGCAGCTGGGTTACAATAATATTACTAATGAACAGTGCTTGTGCTCATAGAAATAGACGTGTCGCGCGAGTGCTGGAGGGGGCGAGACCTTCCCCAGTGCAGGAGGGGGGAGACCTTCCCCAGTGCAGGAGGGGGCAAGACCTTCCCCAGTGCAGGAGGGGGCAAGACCTTCCCCAGTGCAGGAGGGGGCGAGACCTTCCCCAGTGCAGGAGGGGGCGAGACCTTCCCCTGTGCAGGAGGGGGGGAGACCTTCCCCAGTGCAGGAGGGGGCAAGACCTTCCCCAGTGCAGGATGGGGCGAGATCTTACCCAGTGCAGGAGGGGGCGAGACCTTCCCCAGTGCAGGAGGGGGCGAGACTTTCCCCAGTGCAGGAAGGGGGGCCTGAGTGTAAAAGTTTGGGAACTTTACAGTCCTGTGTAGCTCAGTTGGTAGAGCATGGCGTTTGCAACGCCAGGGTTGTGGGTTCGATTCCCACGGGGGGCCAGTATAAAAATGTATGCACTCTGCACTCTCTAACTGTAAGTCGCTCTGGATAAGAGCGTCTGCTAAATGACTAACATGTAAATCTAGACGGAGGGAAGAGAGATGGAAGAGAGAGGGCAAGGGAGGGAGTGAGAGAGTAAAAAATAAATGTTAAATATCATTTTTAACTCTAATATAACATTTTAAATGTCCTTATTCTTTTAAAACTTGTGTGTGTGTAATGTTTACTGTTGTCTGATTGTTTTGATTTGTTCTGTTTTGGTTTCTTCTATTACCAGACCATCAGACTGTTGAACAGCTTCTATTACCATCAGACTGTTGAACAGCTTCTATTACCATCAGACTGTTGAACAGCTTCTATTACCAACAGACTGTTGAACAGCTTCTATTACCATCAGACTGTTGAACAGCTTCTATTACCATCAGACTGTTGAACAGCTTCTATTACCAGACCATCAGACTGTTGAACAGCTTCTATTACCATCAGACTGTTGAACAGCTTCTATTACCATCAGACTGTTGAACAGCTTCTATTACCATCAGACTGTTGAACAGCTTCTATTACCATCAGACTGTTGAACAGCTTCTATTACCATCAGACTGTTGAACAGCTTCTATCACCAGACCATCAGACTGTTGAACAGCTTCTATTACCAGACCATCAGACTGTTGAACAGCTTCTATTACCATCAGACTGTTGAACAGCTTCTATTACCATCAGACTGTTGAACAGCTTCTATTACCATCAGACTGTTGAACAGCTTCTATTACCATCAGACTGTTGAACAGCTTCTATTACCATCAGACTGTTGAACAGCTTCTATTACCATCAGACTGTTGAACAGCTTCTATTACCATCAGACTGTTGAACAGCTTCTATTACCATCAGACTGTTGAACAGCTTCTATTACCATCAGACTGTTGAACAGCTTCTATTACCATCAGACTGTTGAACAGCTTCTATTACCAGACCATCAGACTGTTGAACAGCTTCTATTACCAGACCATCAGACTGTTGAACAGCTTCTATTACCATCAGACTGTTGAACAGCTTCTATTACCATCAGACTGTTGAACAGCTTCTATTACCATCAGACTGTTGAACAGCTTCTATTACCATCAGACTGTTGAACAGCTTCTATTACCATCAGACTGTTGAACAGCTTCTATTACCATCAGACTGTTGAACAGCTTCTATTACCATCAGACTGTTGAACAGCTTCTATTACCATCAGACTGTTGAACAGCTTCTATTACCATCAGACTGTTGAACAGCTTCTATTACCATCAGACTGTTGAACAGCTTCTATTACCATCAGACTGTTGAACAGCTTCTATTACCATCAGACTGTTGAACAGCTTCTATTACCAGACCATCAGACTGTTGAACAGCTTCTATTACCAGACCATCAGACTGTTGAACAGCTTCTATTACCATCAGACTGTTGAACAGCTTCTATTACCATCAGACTGTTGAACAGCTTCTATTACCATCAGACTGTTGAACAGCTTCTATTACCATCAGACTGTTGAACAGCTTCTATTACCATCAGACTGTTGAACAGCTTCTATTACCATCAGACTGTTGAACAGCTTCTATTACCATCAGACTGTTGAACAGCTTCTATTACCATCAGACTGTTGAACAGCTTCTATTACCATCAGACTGTTGAACAGCTTCTATTACCATCAGACTGTTGAACAGCTTCTATTACCATCAGACTGTTGAACAGCTTCTATTACCATCAGACTGTTGAACAGCTTCTATTACCAGACCATCAGACTGTTGAACAGCTTCTATTACCATCAGACTGTTGAACAGCTTCTATTACCATTAGACTGTTGAACAGCTTCTATTACCATCAGACTGTTGAACAGCTTCTATTACCATCAGACTGTTGAACAGCTTCTATTACCATCAGACTGTTGAACAGCTTCTATTACCAGACCATCAGACTGTTGAACAGCTTCTATTACCATCAGACTGTTGAACAGCTTCTATTACCATCAGACTGTTGAACAGCTTCTATTACCATCAGACTGTTGAACAGCTTCTATTACCAGACCATCAGACTGTTGAACAGCTTCTATTACCATCAGACTGTTGAACAGCTTCTATTACCATCAGACTGTTGAACAGCTTCTATTACCATCAGACTGTTGAACAGCTTCTATTACCAGACCATCAGACTGTTGAACAGCTTCTATTACCATCAGACTGTTGAACAGCTTCTATTACCATCAGACTGTTGAACAGCTTCTATTACCAGACCATCAGACTGTTGAACAGCTTCTATTACCATCAGACTGTTGAACAGCTTCTATTACCATCAGACTGTTGAACAGCTTCTATTACCAGACCATCAGACTGTTGAACAGCTTCTATTACCATCAGACTGTTGAACAGCTTCTATTACCATCAGACTGTTGAACAGCTTCTATTACCAGACCATCAGACTGTTGAACAGCTTCTATTACCAGACCATCAGACTGTTGAACAGCTTCTATTACCATCAGACTGTTGAACAGCTTCTATTACCATCAGACTGTTGAACAGCTTCTATTACCATCAGACTGTTGAACAGCTTCTATTACCATCAGACTGTTGAACAGCTTCTATTACCATCAGACTGTTGAACAGCTTCTATTACCATCAGACTGTTGAACAGCGTCTATTACCAGACCATCAGACTGTTGAACAGCTTCTATTACCATCAGACTGTTGAACAGCTTCTATTACCATCAGACTGTTGAACAGCTTCTATTACCATCAGACTGTTGAACAGCTTCTATTACCATCAGACTGTTGAACAGCTTCTATTACCAGACCATCAGACTGTTGAACAGCTTCTATTACCATCAGACCATCAGACTGTTGAACAGCTTCTATTACCATCAGACTGTTGAACAGCTTCTATTACCATCAGACTGTTGAACAGCTTCTATTACCATCAGACTGTTGAACAGCTTCTATTACCATCAGACTGTTGAACAGCTTCTATTACCATCAGACTGTTGAACAGCTTCTATTACCATCAGACTGTTGAACAGCTTCTATTACCATCAGACTGTTGAACAGCTTCTATTACCATCAGACTGTTGAACAGCTTCTATTACCATCAGACTGTTGAACAGCTTCTATTACCATCAGACTGTTGAACAGCGTCTATTACCAGACCATCAGACTGTTGAACAGCTTCTATTACCATCAGACTGTTGAACAGCTTCTATTACCATCAGACTGTTGAACAGCTTCTATTACCAGACCATCAGACTGTTGAACAGCTTCTATTACCATCAGACTGTTGAACAGCTTCTATTACCATCAGACTGTTGAACAGCTTCTATTACCATCAGACTGTTGAACAGCTTCTATTACCATCAGACTGTTGAACAGCTTCTATTACCATCAGACTGTTGAACAGCTTCTATTACCATCAGACTGTTGAACAGCTTCTATTACCATCAGACTGTTGAACAGCTTCTATTACCATCAGACTGTTGAACAGCTTCTATTACCAGACCATCAGACTGTTGAACAGCTTCTATTACCATCAGACTGTTGACCAGCTTCTATTACCAGACCATCAGACTGTTGAACAGCTTCTATTACCATCAGACTGTTGAACAGCTTCTATTACCATCAGACTGTTGAACAGCTTCTATTACCATCAGACTGTTGAACAGCTTCTATTACCATCAGACTGTTGAACAGCTTCTATTACCATCAGACTGTTGAACAGCTTCTATTACCATCAGACTGTTGAACAGCTTCTATTACCATCAGACTGTTGAACAGCTTCTATTACCATCAGACTGTTGAACAGCTTCTATTACCATCAGACTGTTGAACAGCTTCTATTACCATCAGACTGTTGAACAGCTTCTATTACCATCAGACTGTTGAACAGCTTCTATTACCATCAGACTGTTGAACAGCTTCTATTACCATCAGACTGTTGAACAGCTTCTATTACCATCAGACTGTTGAACAGCTTCTATTACCATCAGACTGTTGAACAGCTTCTATTACCATCAGACTGTTGAACAGCTTCTATTACCATCAGACTGTTGAACAGCTTCTATTACCATCAGACTGTTGAACAGCTTCTATTACCAGACCATCAGACTGTTGAACAGCTTCTATTACCAGACCATCAGACTGTTGAACAGCTTCTATTACCATCAGACTGTTGAACAGCTTCTATTACCATCAGACTGTTGAACAGCTTCTATTACCATCAGACTGTTGAACAGCTTCTATTACCATCAGACTGTTGAACAGCTTCTATTACCATCAGACTGTTGAACAGCTTCTATTACCAGACCATCAGACTGTATCTTAGTCCATGCCGCTCTGTCATTGCTCGTCCATATACAGTTGAAGTCGGAAGTTTACATACACTTAGGTTGGAGTCATTAAAACTCGTTTTTCAACCACTCCACAAATGTCTTGTTAACAAACTATAGTTTTGGCAAGTCGGTTAGGACATTTACTAAGTAATTTTTCCAACAATTGTTTACAGAGAGATTATTTCACTTATAATTCACTGTATCACAATTCCAGTGGGTCAGAAGTTTACATACACTAAGTTGACTGTGCCTTTAAACAGCTTGGAAAATTCCATAAAATGATGTCATGGCTTTAGAAGCTTCTGATAGGCTAATTGACATCATTTGAGTCAATTGGATGTGTACCTGTGGATGTATTTCAAGGCCTACCTTCAACCTCAGTGCCTCTTTGCTTGACATCATGGGAAAATCAAAAGAAATCATCCAAGACCTCAGAAAAAAATGTGTAGACCTCCACAAGTCTGATTCATCCTTGGGAGCAATTTCCAAACGCCTGAAGGTACCACGTTCATCTGTACAAACAATAGTACGCAAGTATAAACACCATGGGACCACGCAGCCGTCATACCGCTCAGGAAGGAGACGCATTCTGTCTCCTAGTGATGAATGTACTTTGGTGCGAAAAGTGCAAATCAATCCCAGAACAACAGCAAAGGACCTTGTGAAGATGCTTGAGGAAACAGGTACAAAAGTATCTATATCTACAGTAAAACGAGTCCTATATCGACATAACTGAAAGGCCGCTCAGCAAGGAAGAAGCCACTGCTCCAAAACCGCCATAAAAAAAGCCAGACTACGGTTTGCAACTGCAAAGATTGTACTTTTTAAAGAAATGTCCTCTGGTCTGATAAAACAAAATAGAACTGTTTGGCCATAATGACCATCGTTATGTTTGGAGGAAAAAGGGGAATGCTTGCAAGCCGAAGAACACCATCCCAACCGTGAAGCACGGGGGTGGCAGCATCATGCTGTGGGGGTGCTTTGCTGCAGGAGGGACTGGTGCACTTCACAAAATAGACGACATCATGAGGAAGGAAAAATATGTGGATATATTGAAGCAACATCTCAAGACATCAGTCAGGAAGTTAAAGCTAGGTCGCAAATGGGTCTTCCAAATGGACAATGACCCCAAGCATTTTTCCAAAGTTGTGGCAAAATTGCTTAAGGACAACAAAGTCAAGGTATTGGAGTGGCCATCACAAAGCCCTGACCTCAACCCTATAGAACATTTGTGGGCAGGACTGAAAAAGTGTGTGTGAGCAAGGAGGCCTACAAACCTGACTCAGTTACACCAGCTCTGTCAGGAGGAATGGGCCAAAATTCACCCAACTTATTGTGGGAAGCTTGTGGAAGGCTACCCGAAACATTTGACCCAAGTTAAACAATTTAAAGGCAATGGTACCAAATACTAATTGAGTGTATGTAGACTTCTGAACCACTGGGAATGTGATGAAATAAATAAAAGCTGAAATAAATCATTCTCTCTACTATTATTCTGACATTTCACATTCTTAAAATAAAGTGGTGATCCTAACTGACCTAAGACAGGGAACTTTTACTAGGATTAAATGTCAGGAATTGTGAAAAACTGAGTTTCAATGTAATTGGCTAAGGTGTATGTAAACTTCCGACTTCAACTGTAATAGTTCCTATCTAAGAGGTCAGAGGTTAGACACAGCCTAGTCGTCTAGCAGTTTCAGTTACTTGTTCCCACTTGAATATGCTGGCAGTGGTGTAAAGTACTTAAGTAAAAATACTTTAAAGTACTACTTAAGTAGTTTTTGGGGGTATCTGTACTTTTACTTCACTACATTCCTAAACAAAATAATGTATCACTCAATACATTTTCTCTGACACCCAAAGTACTCGTTACTTTTTGAATGCTTAGCAGGACAGGAAAATGGTCCAATTCACACACTTATCGCCTTCTGGTTGATAGCGGGGTGAACAGGCAGTGGTTCGGGTGGTTGATGTCCTTGATGATCTTTTTGGCCATCCTGTGACATCGGGTGCTGTAGGTGACCTGGAGGGCAGGTAGTTTGCCCCCGGTTATGCGTTCGGCGGACCACACCACACTCTGGAGAGCCTTGCGGTTACGGGCGGTGCAGTTGCCGTACCAGGCGGTGATACAGCCCGACAGGATGCTCTCAATTGTGCATCTGTAAAAGTTTGTGAGGGTTTTAGGTGCCAAGCCAAATATCTTCAGCCTCCTGAGGTTGAAGAGGCTCTGTTGCGCCTTCTTCACCACACTGTCTGTGTGGATGGACCATTTCAGTTTGTCAGTGATGTGTACACCAAGGAACTTAAAGCTTTCCACCTTCTCCACTCTTGTCCCGTCGATGTGGATAGGGGGGTGCACCCTCTGCTGTTTCCTGAAGTCCACGATCATCTCCTTTGTTTTGTTGACGTTGAGTGAGAGGTTATTTTCCTGGCACCACACCCCAGAGCCCTCACCTCCTCCCTGTAGGCTGTCTCGTCATTGTTGGTAATCAGGCCTACTATTGTTGTGTCATCTGCAAACTTGATGATTGAGTTGGAGGCGTGCATGGCTACGCAGTCATGGTTGAACAGGGAGTACAGGAGGGGGCTGAGCACACACCCTTGTGGGGCCCCAGTGTTGAGGATCAGCGAGGTGGAGATGTTGTTTCCTACCTTCACCACTTGGGGGCGGCCCATCAGGAAGTCCAGGAGCCAGTTGCACAGGGCGGGGTTCAGACCCAGGGCCTCGAGCTTAATGATGAGCTTGGAGGGTACTATGGTGTTGAATGCTGAGCTATAGTCAATGAACAGCATTCTTACATAGGTATTCCTCTTGTCCAGATGGGATAGGGCAGTGTGATGGCGATTGCATCGTCTGTGGATCTATTGGGGCGGTAAGCATAATACGGTCGACATTTGATTGTGAGGTATTCTCGGTCGGGTGAACAAAAGGACATGAGTTCCTGTTTGTTACTACAATTACACCATGAGTCGTTAATCATGAAACACACACATCCGCCCTTCTGCTTCCCGGAGAGATATTTATTTCTGTCTGTGCAATGAACTGAGAACCCATCTGGGTGGACCGATTACGACAGAATATCCCAAGAGAGCTGAAACTGACTCTCTCTCTGGTCATCCCTACTGCCTCTGATCTGGCGGACTCACTAAACACAAATGCTTTGCTTGTAAATTGTGTTAGAGTGTTGGCTATCTGTAAAAAAATGAATTTAAAAAATGGTACCCCCTGGTTTGCTTAATATAAGGAATGTGAAATGATTTATACTTTTACTTTTGATACTTAAGTATATTTTAACAATTACATTTACTTTTGATACTTGAGTATATTTAAAACCAAATACTTTTAGATTTTTACTCAAGTAGAATTTTGCTGGATGACTTTCACTTTTACTTGAGTCATTTTCTATTAAGGTATTTTTTACTTTTACTCAAGTACAACAATTGGATACTTTGGATGCTGGTCACCTCATGTTCTGTTTCTATACTGTTGTTTACTCACTGTGCATGTACACTGCCTTCAGAAGGTATTTACACTCGTTGACTTATTCCATATTTTGTTGTGTTACAGCCTGAATTTAAAATGGATAACATTGAGATTTAGTGCCACTGGCCTTCACACAATACCCCATAATGTCAAAGTGGAATTATGTTGTAATTTTTTTTATACCAAATTAATTACAAATGAAAAGATGAAATGTCTTGAATCAATAAGTATTCAGCCCCTTTGTTATGGCAAGCCTAAATAAGTTCAGGAGTAAAAATGTGCTCAACAAATCACATAATAAGTTACATGGACTCACTCAGTGTGAAATAATAGTGTTTAACATGATTTTTGAATGACTACCTCATCTCTGTACCCCACACAAACAATTATCTGTAAGGTCCCTCAGTCAAGCAGTGAATTTCAAATACAGATTCAACCAAAAAGACCAGGGAGGTTATCCAATGCCTCGCAAAGAAGGGCACCTATTGGTAAATGGGTAAAAATAAAAAAAAGCAGACATTGAATATCCCTTTAGGCATGGTGAAGTTATTAATTACACTTTGGATGGTGTATCAATACACCCAGTCACTATAAAGATACAGGCGTCCTTCCTAACTCAGTTGCCGGAGAGGAAGGAAACTGCTCAGGAATTTCACCATGAGGCCAATGGTGACTTTAAACAGTTACAGAGTTTAATGGCTGTGATAGGAGAAAACTGAGGATGGATCAACAACATTGTAGTTTCTCCACAATACTAACCTAAATGACAGAGTGAAAAAGAAGGAAGCCTGTACAGAAAATATTCCAAAAACATGCGTCCTGTTTGCAATAAGGCACTAAAGTAGAACTGCAAAAAATGTGGCAAAGAAATGAACTTAATGTCCTGAATAATTATTTTCAAACATGGTGGTGGCTGCATCGTGATTTGGGTATGCTTGTTATCGGCAACGACTAGGGCGTTTTTTTAGGATAAAAAGAAACGGAATGAAACTAAGCACAGGCAAAATCCTAGAGGAAATCCTGCTTCAGTCTGCTATCCACCAGGCACTGGGAGATACATTCGCCTTTCAGCAGGACAATAACCTAAAACACAAGGCCAAATATACACTGGAGTTGGTTAACAAGACGACATGGAATGTTCCAGAGTGGCCTAGTTACAGTTTTGACTTCAATCTGCTTGCACCATGCAGAGCACTTACCCAGAAAGACTCACGGCTTTAATCGCTGCCAAAGGTGGTTCTAACATGTATTGACTGAGGGGTGTGAATACTTATGTAAATGAGATATTTCTGTATTTCATTTTCAATACATTTGCAAAGATTTCTAAAAATGTTTTCACTTTGTCATTATGAGGTATTGTGTAAGGATGGGTGCGATTATAAAAAAAAAAAATATATATATATTTTTTGAATACAGGCTGTAACACAAAATGTGGAATAAGTCAAGGGGTATGAATACTTTCTGGAGGCACTGTAACAGCAGAGAAAGTACCAATTATACCAATGTATTCTCGACATAAACTATATATACAAAAGTATGTGGACACCCCTTCAAATTGGTGGATTCGGCTATTTCAGCCACACCCGTTGCTGACAGGTGTATAAAACCGAGCACACAGCCATGCAATCTCCATAGACAAACATTGGCAGTAGAATGGCCCTTACTGAAGAGCTCAGTGACTTTCAACGTGGCACCGTCATAGGATGCCACCTTTCCAACAAGTCAGTTTGTTAAATTTCTGCCCTGCTAGATTTGCCCCAGTCAACTGTAAGTGCTGTTATTGTGAAGTGGAAACGTCTAGGAGCAACAACGGCTCAGCCGCGAAGTGGTAGGCCACACAAGCTCGCAGAACGGGATTGCAGAGTGCTGAAGCGTGTAGCGCGTAAAAATCGTCTGTCCTCGGTTGCAACACTCACTACCGAGTTCCAAACTGCCTCTGGAAGTAACGTCAGCACAAGAGCTGTTTGTGAAATGAACATGAAATGGGTTTCCGTGGCCGAGCAGCCGAACACAAGCCTAAGATCACCATTCGCAATGCCAAGCGCAACACTTCACCATCTGGCAGTCCGACGGACGAATCTGGGTTTGGTGGATGCAAGGAGCACGCTACCTGCCCCAATGCATAGTGCCAACTGTAACGTTTGGCGGAGGAGGAATAATGGTCTGGGGCTCTTTTTCATGGTTTGGGCTAGGCCCCTTAGTTCCAGTGAAGGGAAATCTTAACGCTACAGCAAACATTGACATACTAGACGATTCTGTGCTTCCAACTTTGTGGCAACAGTTTGGGGAACGCCCTTTCCTGTTTCAGCATGACAATGCCCCTGTGCACAAAGTGAGGTCCATACAGAAACGGTTTGTCGAGATCGGTGTGGAAGAACTTGACTGGCCTGCACAGAGGCCTGATCTCAACCCCATCGAACACCTTTGGAATGAATTGGAACGCCGACTGCGAGCCAGGCCTAATCGCCCAACATCAGTGCCCGACCTCACGAATGCTCGTGGCTGAATGGAAGCAAGTCCCCGCAGCAATGTTCCAACATCTAGTGGAAAGCCTTCCCAGAAGAGTGGAGGCTGTTATAGCAGCAAAGGGGGGACCAACTCCATAATAACGCCCATGATTTTGGAATGAGATGTTCGACGAGTAGGTGTCCACATACTTTTGGTAATGTAGTGTATCTCATCCTAATATACACTGATGGATGGAGAGAGAGGAAGAGATGGATGGAGAGGAAGATGGATGGAGAGAGAGGAAGAGATGGATGGAGAGAGAGGAAGAGATGGATGGAGAGGAAGATGGATGGAGAGGAAGAGATGGATGGAGAGGAAGATGGATGGAGAGGAAGAGATGGATGGAGAGAGAGGAAGAGATGGATGGAGAGAGAGATGGATGGAGAGAGAGGAAGAGATGGATGGAGAGAGAGATGGATGGAGAGAGAGATGGATGGAGAGAGAGGAAGAGATGGATGGAGAGAGAGGAAGAGATGGATGGAGAGAGAGATGGATGGAGAGAGAGAGGAAGAGATGGATGGAGAGAGAGAGGAAGAGATGGATGGAGAGGAAGATGGATGGAGAGAGAGGAAGATGGATGAGAGAGAGGAAGAGATGGATGGAGAGAGAGGAAGAGATGGATGGAGAGAGAGGAAGAGATGGATGGAGAGAGAGATGGATGGAGAGAGAGAGGAAGAGATGGATGGAGAGAGAGGAAGAGATGGATGGAGAGAGAGGAAGAGATGGATGGAGAGAGAGGAAGAGATGGATGGAGAGAGAGGAAGAGATGGATGGAGAGAGAGGAAGAGATGGATGGAGAGAGAGGAAGAGATGGATGGAGAGAGAGGAAGAGATGGATGGAGAGAGAGGAAGAGATGGATGGAGAGAGAGGAAGAGATGGATGGAGAGAGAGGAAGAGATGGATGGAGAGAGA
>NW_028157218.1:0-15380 GCF_964263955.1 Coregonus lavaretus | reverse complement strand
CGACCGGCAACAGTCAGACATCAACAACTTTGAGCCAGCTTATAGGCTAATCTCTCCAGTGTCCCTTGTCTTGACATCGTTGTTTGATGTTGACTCAAAATAAGATTTGTATCTAAAGGTCTTGAGCTAAAACAAAAAAAAATGTTTAAGTTGAACTCAGACAGTTGGACTTTTGAGACCCTCTTCAGTACAGACTGTTTCCATGGCGATGGTCATAACGGCATATAGTGAGAGAGGCGTGACTAACTTGTAGGGAGAGAGAGAGAGAGAGAGAGAGAGAGAGAGAGAGAGAGAGAGAGAGAGAGAGAGAGAGAGAGAGAGAGAGAGAGAGAGAGAGGAGAGAGAGAGAGAGAGAGAGAGAGAGAGGAGAGAGAGAGAGAGAGAGAGAGAGAGAGAGAGAGAGAGAGAGAGAGAGAGAGAGAGAGAGAGAGAGAGAGAGAGAGAGAGAGAGAGAGAGAGAGAGAGAGAGAGAGAGAGAGAGAGAGAGAGAGAGAGAGAGAGAGACTGCATCCCAAATGGTACCCTATCGCCTACATAATGCACTACTTTTTTTGACCAGGCCACATAGGGCTCTGATGAAAAGTAGTGCTCTACAGTATGTAGGGAACAGGGTGCCATTTGGGACGCATTCAGAGTGGCGAGTAAACACAGTATGTAGGGAACAGGGACACTCACTCACACCCCCCACTGTCTGTGTGGAGCCATGCATTTATACGGCCAGCTTTAAAAGGGCCATCTTTTAACGCTGCTACTAAAACTGTCCATGTGGGAGAGTGTAGAGAGACAACTATGAGGACAGGCTGAGACATGAGGACAGGCTGAGAATAAGGAGAGAGACATGAGGACAGGCTGAGACATGAGGACAGGCTGAGACGTGAGGACAGGCTGAGACACGAGGACAGGCTGAGACATGAGGACAGGCTGAGACATGAGGACAGGCTGAGAATAAGGAGAGAGACATTTCTGTCATTCATTTTTATCAGCACTTAAACGCTATTGAACAATCTGTGGTGCAGTTGACAAGGCTTGACTGGCTGCTGTATGTTAGGATGTGTGTGTTAATATTCATATGAATGACCATCTGTATGTGGGGGTGTGTCTCTTTCCCAGGTGCGGCGGTGGCTGGGGTGTACAGGGTGGCAGGGAAGGACATGGCCCCTCTCCAGGCCCTGGTGTTTGGAGTGGGCCAGACCACCCTCTCTGTTCTCATCTCCTTCTCGCGCATACTGGCCACTCTCTGAAGAGATGGCCCGTCCACACAGATGGACAGACTCACTGACGGATGGATAGATAAGACACAGGAGAAGAGAGAGAGAGAGAAGAGGAGAGACTGGGCACGGTGTGCGGGAGACCAGGGTTCACATCCGACCAGTTACACACAGCCCTATGGGTGAACTGTGGTGGCGGTTAACTTCACGTTGTGAACACAGTAAATTAGCTGAAGACGGTGGTTTCCCAGATGTCCCAGACATTTAGGGAGGGATGCAGAAGAGATAGTACCCCCCCCCCAACGCCAGGGCTGTGGGTTCGTTTCCCACGGGGGGCCAGTATGAAAAATGTATGAACTCACTAACTGTAAGTCGCTCTGGATAAGAGCGTCTGCTAAAATGACTAAAATGTTGTCAAGAGAGATGCTTTCATGGCCATCTCCACAGACTCTCCTTGAAGGTTTTCTGTTGCACTTGTGGGGGAAAACCACCCACATTTTTTACAGTAAAGAAAAACGACAACAACCTGTATTTAATTGTATACTCAATAACCTATGGTCCTTGAAGTGCCACGGTACGCTGATGAGGGCCATGGCCAGAACAGAGATGGACCTTTTGAAGACCAATCATCATTCTGACATGCCAGAGAGGTTGTCAACCCAACGATGACGGTCAACCAAACTACCTTTCAGTGTTAAAAAAACAACCACAAACCAACCACAAACAACTGGTTCTTCTGACTGTGGACATCCTAATAACCATTCCTTCTTGTAAAGTCCTTCAACTACCGCAGCAGTGTTTTTGTTGGCAACATACTCCTACATGTTTTATTTGTTAGGGGATCGAGAGAAAAGGACTAATGGCTTAAGCTTTGCACTTTCTAAATGTTGGCAATCCCCCTCCTTTACCTAACAGGTGTCTGACTAAGGAAAGTTGTTGAGGTGCCGTAGTTCAAGGTTATTATGGCGATAACCAATATCCCTGTTTGACCTTTGTCAATTAATGTCTAGACCAGTCCAGGTCGTCCAACGTGCTCTGAGGCAATAGCAACTCTGGCCATAAAGCTTGGCTGGAGAGGGTGGTGACATCACCAGGTGGTAAATTAGCTAATAGACCAATAAGAGAGTTCCAAACCTCTCTGCCAATAACAGCTAGTTTTCAGTTTCCCCCTCCCCACTTCAGACAGTCCTAGCAAAATTTGAGACCATTTTGATTGAAATCAATACTTAATTGTTACCCAGAAATGATTTAATATTGAGGTAAAAACGGCTGCATTGGACCCTTTCAAGGTTTAGAAATTGGAATCCAGCCGCTACTTGGCATTGTGATAACAATGTCTGGACTCCTATAAATCCCACTCCATAGAGAGCCATTTCTATAGAAGGTCAGAGACTCAGGCTGCATCCTAAACCGCACCCTGTGTAGTGCACTACTTTTGACCAGAGCCCTTGTGGTCAGTCAGACAGATTCTGCTGCTGAGACGGCCATTGTCTATGGCTCCCTGCCTCTCTGTTAGGTCTTGCCAAGCCAGTGTGTGTTGTTAATGTGTTCTGTTTAACTAAGTTTGACTTGTTAATGTGTTCTGTTTAACTAAGTTTGACTTGTTTATGTGTTCTCTTTAAGTTTTACTTTGCATATTGTACTGACAATTTAATTAACTTTTAATCAAAGAGCTGATAACATACCATCCCCACCAGTCACTTTAATTGGTCAGTAAATTACATTAGACCAATAAAGGGTTCCTCTGCCACCTAGTAACTAGGGGTGAATACCGCAACAGGCCCTCGGTGGAATCTAAGGGTTATTTTTTTTATGCCAAAGGACTTTGTTCTCACATGTTAGCTTTATTTATTATGGATTGCTTACTTTTTTGATTGTTATTATTGCTGAGAAAGCATGAATTGTTTTAATGTCAGAACCATTATTTTTGCACAATGGCACGAGCTGAAGAAACTGACTTTAAAATCCCCAAACCCCCCCAAAAGTTAACAAGGTTTGCTTCAGTTTGGCCAAATATTAATGTCCAGTGTGACCTAATTGAGTGATCTAAGAGTGTTTACCAATGAATGCTATTGCTGTGTTGTTTTTCATTAGTTATATAATCGACGCCACTTACCTTCAGTACCAAGTCATCCCACCAGATGGCGCCAGTGTATTGAATATTAAATAAGGGACAGTAGCAGCCAGCGTTAGTTGTGAAAATGCATTGAGGAAAAGATGATTGTGGATTTTGTATTGAAGAGATGCCTGATGACATTTTTTTTTATATATACTGTCAGTTTGTACTTGAATTTCTATTATATTCTTAAATGAATTCCTGGGGCTTCCAGATAGTCTGGGAACTTTTCTGTTTGACAAATCTAATGTATACCTATCCCATACTAGCTCTCTCAGAACTCGTTGATTAAAGAAAATACTTAAAACAAACTATAATCAGTAAATATTATGAATGATCAAATTCCCCAGATCAACTGAATTTGTAGTTCATTAGTAAGTTATTACACTCATTGGAATCTTTTCTAGTTCTAGTTCAGGAAGCAAATATGAATTATTTCAGATGACTCTACCCTGCTGTCAGAGCGATATGATCTATACTGTATGTTTCTGTTTGTAAGTGAAACTGTGTTTGACAGAGTTACTGCGTATGGTGCATAGGACTTGAGTGTTGATGTTGTACTTGATGTATGTCTGTGTTGTGTGGTTGTGTATGTGACTGTTTTAACATGTATTAACTTATTTTCTTTCATAAGAGGCCTGCAATACAATAGTCATTGCAATCCCTGAAAAGCGCTTTCTCGAGTCTTGGGCAAAATGTTGCCTTATGGCAGGTTACTGAGTAATGTCGTACATAATAATGCGGTTTAAACCCTTTTGATGTATTTCATCTACAAGGTGTTCACAACTACTTTTCTGCCATCAAAGTTCCAAACACTATTCCTAATACTGTTGAGAGACAAAGTATATATTTTGTTGGCCAGATGGTCAGTGCACATGCATCATGTATTATTGTGCATATTATACAAAGCCGGGTTGGGGTCAATTCCATTTCAATTCCAGTCAATTTAAAAAAGTAAACCAAATTCCTATTCTAAATATTGTCATTTAAAAGCATTAAACAGAATTGGCATTTCGGTGTACTTTGTGAATTGACTGGAATTGAAGAATTGACCCCAACCCTGATATAGTGCTCTCCAGAGGATGTATAGCATGAGCTGTACTGACATACATTGACATTACATTTGCACCATGGATAGTATTTTGATACCAAGAAGATGTATTTGTCTATTACAAACAGTAACCATATTTGGGAACGTTGAAGGAAAGGTTCACCCATTTTGAACGTTATATTGTTTTGGTGCATCTCTGAGTGATGTTTTATCGATTCCCTGGGTCATTTCTTGTTTTCATGTGTATCTGAGTTATGGCCATTCAACCAGGCAGAAATCCGGATGGTATGACGTAGCACCGTGATAAAGTCGCTCTCACTACACTGGGAGTTAATAGGAATACGACTTTTAGATCGCGAAGATGTCTTATCATACATGTCAGATTTCAATACTGACCGATGTCATAACTCGAGAGGATGTCTTCTCTTGAATGAGCCATTGATAATATTTCTGCGATATTCCTACCTCGAGAAATTTGTAATTTAACGGAGGGTCTAGCACATTCTTCCTATCAGTCTGCCTCTTTAGTCCAGGGTGCATTGCAGGATGCTGTTTCCAGAGATATTATAGAAAGGAGATAGGAAGCCACTGAATGAAGGAACGTATAACGCCCCACCCAGCAGACTGTCGACCAATCGCGTTCACGTTGCTAAGCTAGTCGTCACTCAATTCCGTCTCAAAATCAGTGTATATGTCGAGAAACTTTCCTATTTTCCTCGAAAGTACGTAATGTCACGATTCCAAAGCTATACGATACTACAGATAGCAAGTTAATTATCTGACATCTCGGAAAAGATTTGTAATGTTATACTTCTTGTTGACAAAATCCATGCTAATGTTGGGGTTTTTGAGCTAGCGCCCAATAGACTCCCATTCACTCCTTGAAAGAGAGTGCTCCTTGTCCCAGAATCGCCCAGAATGCACCGCGCTGCCCATGGACGTAGCACGGTCAAAGTTTCACATCTCGTGTTTGACTCCACTCTGTGAGGCACATCGATCTGCAGGTTGAACACGGTGAGATTGTAGACTCCTAAATTCATAGTGCAGTTTGTTTAGGCGATTTTACAGCTAACTAGCTACTTTACATGCTGATATTATCTTTGGGATTTGCTAGCTACACTCTTAGAAAAAAGGGTTCTTCGGCTGTCTCCATAGGAGAACCATTTTTGGTTCTAGGTACAACCCTATTTGGTTCCAGGTGGAACCCTTTTGGGTTCCATGTAGAGCCCTCTGTGGAAAGGGTTCTACATGGAACCCAAAAGGGTTCTATTTGGAACCAAAAGGGTTCTACCCGGAACCAAAAATAGTTATTCAAAGGGTTATCCTATGAGGACAGCCGAAGGACCCTTTTAGGTTCTAGATAGCACCTTTTATTTTCTAAGAGTGTAGCTACTTAGCTAGCTAGCCAGCCAGCCTATAGAGATATCATTGCATTGTGGATTTTGTAGTTGACTTGAGCTGCAACAAATTTCCACAACGATTTTCCATGTTGCTACCAACATTATTATAATGCCAAAATGAAAAATGTGTTCATAAAAAAATATTGTTCTCACATATTAGTGTTATTTAACACTGTAAATGAATGGAATTAATGGTTTTGGGTGGATTTTTCCTTTAATGTAATTGCCATGAATGGACATTTGTTGAAGTTGGATGATAAGGAGGATGAGTACGTTTTTCTGCTCCCTGTGATGATGTCATAGACGTGGGCGGGTAATCCTGTGGAAACGGCAATAACTAAAGGGACATTTTGCAACTGGTGATCCCCACAGTTTTCAATACCCCCAACCCCCCATCCGACCGTACGATGCCCTGTCCTATCATCCGTGGCTTGTATTTCTCATGAGCGTATAACCAACGCCAACCCCTCAGTCCAGTTCAGTGTTATACAAATACCACGGACGCTCCAAGGACAACTCTGTACCCCTTCAGCAACTGTATGCGGAATGCAACTCGGATAATGTGTGTGAATGGATTTGGACAATCCACAGACAATGGTGGTGCAAAACAAGTGGCACGTGTAGATAATGTATAATATGTTGTTTTTTAATTTTGTACCAGCGAACCGCTGATGTTTATAACTTGCATATTTATGTACAAATGTTCTCCTGTACATACTCAGCATTCTGTTGAAATAAAATGTTTTGCAGTAAAAAATACTGTTGGTTAGTCTTTTCACTTATTCCTAAATGTATTAAATAGACTGTTACTTGTTCATAGAGTACAGTAGTATGTTCAGTTGAAGGATGGTTTTGTTAAGAAGAGAGTGGTAGTATTATTGGGACTATGATGCTGAAGCTCTCTGCCTCTCCTGGCAATCTACCGTTCTTCTTTCTAGAAGCTCACTCCTTATTATACTGTGTGACTAGTCTGACCAGGTCCTCTCTCCCTCCATCTATCACAATGTCACCTGTCAACCCTTCCTATCCTCAAACTTTGGATAGTCCGGTTTTTCCATCTGTAGATGCTTTACAGAAGGTCATACTATCAACAAACTATCTGTTGATAAGCAACTGGTTGCTAAGGTTAGGGTAAGGGTTAAGGTTAGAGTTAGGGTAAGGGTTAAGGTTAGGTTTAGGGTCAGAATAAGGGTTAGGGTTAAGGTTAGGGTTAGAGCTATCCTCATAGTGTTACCCTATCCTCTTCCTCTGGACATAACTCTATAACTCTCTGTCCTACCTCCTTTTGTCCCTCCATATCCTCCCTCTCGCTCTGTCTCCCTCCCTCCTCCCCCTTCCTTCTGTCCATATGAACACTGCCCTCGGTCTGCCCATGCTGAAGCCGTACCAGGCCAACACACCCCACACACAGAGCCATCATAAATCCTCATTGTGTTTCCACATGACTCTGCCATTGTCTCCCATTCATGGCTGGCCTCCTGGCAGTGCTACCAAAAGGCTGCCCAGTTATCACGAGCTGGATGTGGAGCCAGGGAGGGATCATCAGAAGAGGGAGCAGCCTGTCTCTCGAGCTGGCGCTTCTGCTAGACCAGCCCAAACCCTTGGTGCTTCTGCTAGACCAGCCCAAACCCTTGGTGCTTCTGCTAGACCAGCCCAAACCCTTGGTGCTTCTGCTAGACCAACCCAAACCCTTGGTGCTTCTGCTAGACCAGCCCAAACCCTTGGTGCTTCTGCTAGACCTGCCCAAACCCTTGGTGCTTCTGCTAGACCTGCCCAAACCCTTGGTGCTTCTGTTAGACCAGCCCAAACCCTTGGTGCTTCTGTTAGACCTGCCCAAACCCTTGGTGCTTCTGTTAGACCAGCCCAAACCCTTGGTGCTTCTGCTAGACCTGCCCAAACCCTTGGTGCTTCTGTTAGACCAGCCCAAACCCTTGGTGCTTCTGCTAGACCAGCCCAAACCCTTGGTGCTTCTGCTAGACCAGCCCAAACCCTTGGTGCTTCTGCTAGACCAGCCCAAACCCTTGGTGCTTCTGCTAGACCAGCCCAAACCCTTGGTGCTTCTGCTAGACCAGCCCAAACCCTTGGTGCTTCTGCTAGACCAGCCCAAACCCTTGGTGCTTCTGCTAGACCAGCCCAAACCCTTGGTGCTTCTGCTAGACCAGCCCAAACCCTTGGTGCTTCTGCTAGACCAGCCCAAACCCTTGGTGCTTCTGCTAGACCAGCCCAAACCCTTGGTGCTTCTGCTAGACCAGCCACACCCCCTGGTACTTCTGCTAGACCAGCCACACCCCCTGGTGCTTCTGCTAGACCAGCCCAAACCCTTGGTGCTTCTGCTAGACCAGCCCAAACCCTTGGTGCTTCTGCTAGACCAGCCCAATTGGAGGAGAGTTGCTTCTGCCAGTTGGAAGGCCCTTGGAGCCTTACAACTGGCAGAGTGAGGCAATAGACAAAGTAGTTCAATACTACGTGCTCTTAATACAGTTTAAGAGCCATTTTTAACCCAGCTGCTGAAAGACATGGTGCGGCCGCCCCTGGGTTTGAGGAAGTTTGCTGTTTTGGCTAATATGGTACAGCCCTTCAATGTTCAGTAAGAACCCTCTGTAAGTGATGGATCATCAGTCAGTGATTGGAGCAGAACAATGGCAAAGTTCCTGATCCGATCCTAGTCTCCATGTCGGAACAAAATACCATTTATAACCTCGGACAATTAGTCTTTCCATGGATATTTGTGTAATGTGCCTTGTCGGAGGTTTCAAAGCAACTTGACTTGAACCCAAAAGCTCAAGGCCTAGTGTCCTATTACTGTATGTCCTAGTCCCCTCTGTGAGCACTTTGTGTCCAGGTGCCATTGTCATCTTTGTTGCCTAATGTAGGTTGATTGAGGCCTGGAAGCGACAATGCACTCATTGCTCTCACTGGAATTGAATCAGTTGCTTGTGGAATGAAAAAAGGCAAAGGTCTCAAGTCTTTATCACCGTGTTTTGTGAGTATTTTTGTTATTCTACTGACCACACTCCTGGCTAGGCCTGTGGTTTCCAGGAAGCTCCATACAAGGGACTGTTTTATAACCTGTAGAGTGGCTGGAGAGGAGCTGATAAGAGGTCAGTGGCCCAGTCTGAAGCTGTGTCCCAAATGGCTCCCTATATCCCTATTTAGTGTACTACCTTTGGCCTGGGATCTGTTTAAAAGTAGTGCACTATATAGGGAAAAGGGTGCTATTTGAGACGTAGTCTGGGCACGGATAGGGGGAAGGAAATGTTCCATAAGAGCAGAAACAGAGCATAGCGGCGGTGAGTGTATATGAGTGTATATGATCCACGGAATGTGTGGTCAAGAGGTGTGTGAGTCTGTGTGTGTGTCAACTTGGTGCCACCCTGAACATCACCTGTCAGTCTGTATTTTATATCCCAAACAGGAAGTCTGTTATGTTGCTTTCCTGTTTTCTGTCTTTCATAGCTTGTTCTGGAATTTGACATGTCACATCAGGGCCTGCATCCCAAATGGTACCCTATTCCTTATATAGTGACCTATGGGCCCTGGTCAAAAGTAGTGCACTATATAGGGAATAGGTTGCCATTTGGAACGAAAGCCAATTGTCTTTTACGTGGCCTCTTGGTGCAATCTGTGCCCCTTATTCTTCCAGGAATGTATTTATCCTTTAACCTGGAAGTGCTCTGGTCACGGCAGGAAGCCACCTCTCTGTGATCGAGTTCAAACACAGCACTTTTCTACAGACATAGGATTATTATTCTAAGGACTGGCTGTGGGGGAACAGTTTCCACTCAAATACTGATACAGAGATGAATGAACTAGTGAACCACCAGGAGAAATATTAAAACACTGACAGGTAGAAAAGGATGATTAGTAAATCATGTCTTATTTCAAAAGAGAAAAGATCTATTCTGCTTGTCTGTTTCAGTTCCTTCAGGACATACTGTACACGACTCAGCGGCTCAACTTGTGTCTCTTTCGGATATAGCCTACTACTTCATCTGAGACATTTGCTTTCTAGACTACATTTATGTGCTGTAAATCATCCTATCACCATGGTGACTAATTTAGTCATATCACTGCACTAATCCAAACAGTTTTGTTCTATATTGATTCATCATAGGATTTATTATGGCTCCGTAGAGTAGATCGGTCTGCTCATTAAGTCTTGTTCCTATTGTCTTATTGCTTCCTCCTCAGGAAATACTCCAGAGTTGAGGACGAGACAAAGGGGATGCATGCTCGCCTTGAGAAAAAAAAGACCCCTTCCACAATGGCTGGATCCAGACCAAGTCGTTTGACCTGGCATATCATCTCAAATGATTGACCTTGCCTCCCCTTGGGTCATCATCTTTAAATGAGCTGCAGACAACAGACTACCCAGGGTCTGTCTCCTGGACTGGCCAGAGGTTCAGTCTTGACGGCAGCGCCTACAGTCTGGGCTGGCCCTAGTCTCTCCAGACAGACGGGTTGCCTCCCACAATGTACCAATGTTCCAGTAATGTTGCCCTAGGTCTGGGATTTCTTAGGCTAGTCTGGCTTAGTCACAGTCACTGAGGGTGGAAAGTCATTCTATGGGTTAGTCAAGTGGATGGAGAGAACCCTCAGGTTAGTTTACTGCACTGTCCTCTGGACCTCGGCCTGGGTCTGACTAGGCCTGTGCCCCAAATGGCACCCTATTCCCTATACAGTGTACTACTATGGGCCCTGGTCAAAAGTAGTGCACTTAGGGAGGGTATATTACTGGAAACTTTTGAGGTTTACCAGTAAACTACCTGAATTTTGGTATCTTTCATATCAGACATCTAGTGGCCCTTTTGAATACTTAAGATTATCACAGGTGTCTGTAATTATCTCTGGCCTTCTGTGTGGCCGTATCACATGTAAAATATATGAAATCATGAAATAGATTATTTTTTTATAAAAAAAAAAAAAAGAATGACAAAGCTGTAAAACATGATCCTAAATATAAACCATCAACATAGTGGATACCATTGGTGTTTAATATGAGGGTTTAATATTGGTGTTTAATATGAGGGTTTCAGCATGAAATATCCTTTATTTTGTTTTTACAAACGTTTATTTATTTTACTATGTCAATATGAATTTGCTGTCAATGTTTTGGCGTTAAAAGTCAATTGTTGGAAGATGCTATTGTGCTATTGTTGATTAGATGCTTTTTTAATTAATTAGGTTGTATTCTCTTGAACCATATGGGCTATCCACTAGAAACTCATGGACAATATGGACACAGATATAAAAAAAGGAATACTATATATGAATACATAAAAATAAAAAAAGTTATTAAAGTATAAATGACCAACGTTAAGATAGATTGCAATCGATTTTCTGTTAATTACACAATGTACAGAAGATTCCGGTAACTTTGGTAAATTACCGGTAGCTTTGCAACCCTAAGTGCAATACATAGGGAATAGGGTGCCATTTGGGACGCAGCCTAGTTCTGGCTGACTGGCTCCAGGCCCACTGCGCCGCCGACGGCACAATGCACTCTGGGATTGATTTACGGTCTTCTCTCCTCTCATTCTATTAATAGACAGTATGAAAAATGACCTACCTCTTTCGGCTCTCATTGTTTAGGGCTTCTTCTCCGACACTCCCGACTCCCCCGACTCTCCCTCTGAAAGAGGTCCTTCCTTTGTTGTTCAACGCCTGAGAGGGGACCATTGTCAGGACCGGTGGCTGTCGTGTGCAGGGACAGTGCGGCGGGCGTCGACCCACCTGGCTTCTGGTTCTGGTACAGGCTTCTTAGATGTTGACAAGACAATCAGCCACACAAGGCTCTGGGTGAGGGGCTCTGGGTGAGGGGCTCTGGGTGAGGGGCTCTGGGTGAGAGGCTCTGGGTGAGGGGCTCTGGGTGAGAGGCTCTGGGTGAGAGGCTCTGGGTGAGGGGCTCTGGGTGAGAGGCTCTGGGTGAGGGGCTCTGGGTGAGGGGCTCTGGGTGAGGGGCTCTGGGTGAGGGGCACTGGGTGAGGGGCTCTGGGTGAGAGGCTCTGGGTGAGAGGCTCTGGGTGAGAGGCTCTGGGTGTTACTCAATACTTCAGGATCTGATTGGTGGGCAGGTGTTACTCAATACTTCAGGATCTGATTGGTGGGCAGGTGTTACTCAATACTTCAGGATCTGATTGGTGGGCAGGTGTTACTCAATACTTCAGGATCTGATTGGCGGGCAGGTGTTAAAACGGCACTATTATGAACCTGGCTATTTTTTGACTGCAACTCAAATGTTTATTCAGTAAACGTCCACCAGGGAGCAGCAGCGTATGAGTAATTCTCTGTACGTCATCAACTCGAGGCAAGCTGTAATTCCCAGTGGGGCTGCATACATAGTGTATGATTCATCTTTACAACCCTATCAGTCTTTCTCTCAATCAATAGGCAATGAAGGCAGTTCATGATCTACTGTAAACAAGGTGTTAACGTTAGCTATGTTCTGATGGCGGGCGGTCGTGACAGGATAATTAACGCCACAGAGCAGTAGGCTCACACTACTAAATAAATAAATACATTTATTTGTGGTAAATGGAAGAGGGATTGTGTGGCACCCCTGTACCCTTTATAGTGCACTTCTTTTCACCTAAGGTCCATAGGGCTCTGGTCAAAAGTAGTGCACTATACAAGGGGAAGTGGGTGTAATTTCTGATTCAGACACAGCCATTGTGTAAGTGAATGGGGAGAGTGTCTGATTGGTCACAGGTTAGTTAAAGAATGATCAGACTGACAATCAATGTTTTTATTTCCATGTATTTAACCATTACTCAGGCAAGCCACATTGAGATAGTGATCTCATTTGGAAGGGAGACCTGTGTACCGCCATCAATGAGACATTTGTCTCAGTGTAATTGGACAGGACAGAGCTGTAAAGGTGAGACAGCATCAAGCTGGGGTGTTAGACATCCAAAAGTCTCCTGGGCTGGTCCCATAAACCAATTAAATCACAGGATTCCTCCATTCACATTCACTGTTCCCGAAACTCTTGTTGTGCTTTCTCTTTCCACAGATGAAACAACAGGATCATCCTGCGGTTTCTGGATCCAAACTAGTTGTGTTGTTTATATACATAATGATAAAAAGTCCTTAAATTTTTTTTTGTGTTTCTACAGTGTCCTACTACGACCGCTATATAATACTGTTGCAGAATAGTAAAATACCTCAGGCATGGTTTGGGGGCACGATGGCATTCCACAAAGTACAGTCCCTGTGCCCCTTTGAGTTTAACTTATGACAATAGAGAGTCCTATCAGGTCTCCACAGACCTGGAAGTCTGAGGCCTGCTTTCCTGCCCCAAGCGCCCCAACCCGGGGCCTGACATTTTGAATGAGCCCTGGGTCTTTGCTAACAAACCGCCGCTGTGATGCCTCAGCTGATTTGGTTGCCGTGGTTGCCATCGCTATCCTGTTGCTATCAAAACCAACAGGGGGAGACCATTTTAAACCCAGTCTACGGACCATACGGCACCTTATTCCCTATTTAGTGCACTACTTTTGATGGGCCCTGGTCAAAAGTAGTGCACTAAATAGTGAATATAGTGCCGTATGGGACACACAGCCCAAGGCATTCCTATCAGTCCCTCAGCTCAGACTCTGACCTTTCAACCAACGCTTGTCCACAGGCAAATGCAGATTAACATTGTTATGCTAGGGTTGGCATGCATGTGTGTGTGTGGGGGGGATTTGTCTGTGTATGTGTGTGTGTGTGTATGGGGGGGGGGGGGGGTGTAGGTGTAAGCTGAGCCAGCAGCAGGTTGTACTGTACAGTATCAGAACAACTATGAACAGAAAGGATGAGTCACACACACTCACTCACACACACTCGCATGCACAAACGTAAGACGCACGCACACATACACAGCGTGGCCACACACACACACACACACACAAACACATATGCTTTACATGCAGGGCTTCCATTACATAAGCTTGAAGCGTGGGAGGTGGAATGCGAGCCATGTTTAATTCATCAATGTGGGATCTAGCAGCAGTTCTCACCATGAGAAAGAAAGACCCCGTCCCCCCGTCCCCGTCCCCGTCCCCATCCCCCGTCCCCGTCCCCGTCCCCCCCTCAACACACACGCACGCACACACACACACCACAACACACACACACACACACACACACACAGATCTTCCAGTGGATATTTCTATGTCAGTCAGTCAGAGTTCCACATTCCGGTCAAAAGACTGAAGATTACATTTTTTGAGGCTCCTGAATACTCTGGCTTGATGTGCTCTGAGATTTGGTCCTTGTTTCCAAAAAGTTAATTAATTAAATGGCCTCGTGTTCAGAAACAAAACAGTTGCATTCACTACTGACAACAAGATCACATCTAATATAACAGACAGTCATAAAATAGAGGTAGTGGTGGATTGTTATAATGACATTAGAAGGGAGATTCTCCACGTCTTCTTCCAATAACCCATAGAGGGTACTGCTCCATTACAAGAGGTGTCGGCAGCGCATTGACACTAATGTTGACCATCTTCCAGAAGAACAGGAACCACTGCTTATTATTGCCTGCACTGGTTTTCATAATGTTATCTCTTCACACCCAAACGAAATGTTAGGCCCTGGTTCAACAGTATAGTCCAACAGTCCATTTCACAAGTCATTGTTTGTGTATTAATCTGTCTATCATAGCAAATAGAAACACACGATTAAAAATCCAGTTGTGGTGATGACACGAGAGCAACAGGAACATCGTGGTGCGTTGAGGAGCGATGGAGCCCTTGTATTAAACAAATGAAAACATCTGTCCAAAGCAACAAATAAAAACGTGTACTCCCAACTGTAAGTGATTTATGACCATTGAGGCCTGTTGCACTCCGGGAGCCAACAAAAGACGTGTGGCTGGTAGAGGGATAACTGTAGTTTAAATAATATTTCCACAATGATAGAGCATATTATGTAGTGTGTGTTTATTAATGAAAAGCCTCTAAATAAGTTGCCCCAATATCTCATGTTTTACCACCAATGCATATCCAGCAATTCATATCATGTGGGAGAATTTGTAGAAATTGCAATAAAGGATGAGGAAAATCAATGGGTTCATAGAAAATAGTTAATACATAAATAGTCAATGTGAATGGATTATATTGAAAAAGTGCCCTTCGACCCGAGCACATTCTCACACATAATGGTTTCACTTTAACGTGGACGTTTCTATATGAGACAATACAGTGGTTTCACTTCCTTTTCACGATCAGGTGACAGTCACCTGAGAGTAAAGGACTAGGAACTGAATGGAGGAAGACATTCTTTCCCCACCACCTCTGTCACCAAGTCTCCTGACCTCTCTTTTCCTTTCTTGATGACTAACTAGTGTTGATTACTCCAGGTCTACAAAATTGGTGTCCTTCACATATAGAAATGTTAGAAATAATATACCTGATTGCTATGATTAATTGTTTACATTGGAATGATTCACGATGACAAACCCAAACACCTAAAGAATTTGAAACCTGCTGGATTTTCCTCAAGAACGTGAGGCAAAACGACGCAAGCACAGTGAGTCAAAACAAAGGCATCACCCTCCCACTCTTTCCGGCACAGGTAGCCAATCACAGAGCCCTGGTGGGTGCTATTACCGGAGAGAG